>NC_069077.1:122121761-122421761 GCF_025698485.1 Gossypium arboreum
AGGCTAGCTAACTGCGTCACTGTCACCTTAAAGTCATATCTCGAGTTCCAGAACTTGAAAATCAGTTCCGTCAATTTTTCCTGAACCTAGACTCATAATCCCATCTACACATTTTTTTCTAGAATTTTTGGTCAAGCCAATTAGTACAGTTTATTAGTTAAAGTCACCCCTGTTTCAGAGTTCGATTACACTGACCTTTGCGCATTACGACCTAGATATCATCTTGTACGGAGCTCCAATGCTCATGACGTTTGTTTCTAATGAAACTAGACTCAAATGGGAATCTATGCATATAAGGCATGACTCCTAATTATTTCTGGATAATTTATGGTAAATTTTCAAAGTCGAAACAGAGGATCCAGAAACCGTTCTGGCCCTGTCTCACAAAATCTCAAATATCTCTTAAAATACGGCTCATATGGTCGTTTCGTTTCGTCCATATGAAAATAGATTCATCAAGGTTCAATTTCATAATTTATTAACCATTTAATTCTACTTCTACTATTTTTAGTGATTTTCCATCTCACCTCACTGCTGCTGGCAGCATCTGTTACTAAAGCAAACAATGACTATTTCATAATTCTTCCATGGCCAACTATTTCATCATACATAATACAACTATGGCCACCTTATCAAAATTAAGGTTTCTAAGGCTCGTGACTATATGTTTTAGGATCACACTCAACCGACCACATAGGCCATTTTCGCATGGCTTAAAGTTTACAACCCACAATTCAACAAAACAAAATAGCCTATACATGCCAAATGTTCTCCTAGTTCAACTACGAAGACAATACCAAAAGATTTCCAGCCGGTGTGATGACTTCAACGACGGTTCGAAACGCATAAGCGATCTGAGTCCAAGAGACCTAAAATGGGTGACAAGAAAACACCGAGTGAGTTTATAACTCAGTAAGTCATAAGCATTCATCAACCATCCATTAATAAAATTATCACAACATGAAGCGATAAGCGAGGCTAGGTACTCCATCCATATCAAACTATACCATAATTCCTCGGACCTTTCGGTTCAATCTCATACCAAGTCATACATCCACATTTCATATTCTGTACAATAAGATATTTGAGGCATTTTCACACACCAACTCATTTTCACCACAATCATACAATTGCAATTATCACATAGATTTAAAGCTTACCAAGCTCAACCCGAGCATGAACATATTGCCTATTCGTCATGAGCTCAAGGTACTTACCCGATCCGCTGTCCGGGATTAACTCGATAATGTCGCACACTCAGTGCCAATTGTGATGCAAGAGCATATAGTGAATCCGCACACTTAGTGCTATATACATTCAACTCGCACACTTAGTGCTATATAATCAAACTCGCACACTTAGTGCTGTACAATTTTAAACCCGCACACTTAGTGCCAATCTTGTCACCGTGTCCATTTATACCCGCACACTTAGTGCCGAGACCAATACCTTATGCATTTTGCTGCCTTTATACATTCAACAATGGCATCATTCCATACACATACATTTCCATTTACACATCAACTCATTTAAACACATTTGCATATATATTATGATCATTTAAATCAACACCAAATATATGCTTAATGACTTACCTCGTGTTGGGTAAAATAGTTCCAAGTCGGCTACTCGATGACCTTCGTCTTTCCCTTGCTTGATTCTCCTTCTTTAACTCCTTGAGCTTAATCAATAAATCAACTAGTTTAACCATCTTGCTAAACATTCATAATTCAACTACACATGCATATGTATGCTTGTATATTCGGCAACCATTCTTACTAATCACCCATTTGGTCGATTATACACCTAACCGAATATGCACCAAAACTTGATTCAACATCACCTACATACTTACTTTAATGGCCGAATATATATATATATATACAATGTCAACTAACATCTTTTAATCACCTAATTTCATCTCATGAACATTTAATCAAATTTTCCCAATCTAGCATATATTTTCACATCCATTTGTAACATCATGTACAAACACATATACACATATATCAAAACACAAATTTTTACCTATCATGCAACAAGCATAAATCGCACTTATGAGCATGCCATGGCCGAATACATCCCACACCATCCCTTTCAATTTTTGGTCATGGTTAAACAAAGAAAACTCCATGTCTTACTCAAGAATGCTAAAAGAAATTTCAAGAGTAGTCAATCCATCATTACATGCATCATCAACAAGCTTCACATTTAGCATGCAATGGCTTTAACACAATATCAACCTTGGCCAAATACCATTTCCATGGCATAACAAGGATTTGAACCATGGGCTAACATGAACATCAAGTTAGCAACTAAAACATGCATGAATCTCATGACACAACCTCAAACATACCTTAATCTTGACACAAGTATGACCAAATCTCCTTCTAGTTCTCTTCTAAACCAAGCATGAAGCAAAAATCCTTCCTTTTTCCCTTAGTATTTTTGGCCAAGAATTGAGAATGGATGAAAAAATTTTTCTCCTTTCTTTTTCCTCTACTCACGGCAACAAAGGGGGGGCATCCATGCTCTTTTTTTTTTTTTTTGTTCATCATTTCCCTTTTTTTCTCCATTTCTTTATTCTTTCTAACAGGATCCATTAACTAGACATGTTTGAAACATGTTCCCTTTTCCCATGCTCTTTATTTTATTATTTCTAACATCCACCATTAGCAAAACATGTTCAAGACATGTTTTCTTTTGCCCATCTCCATTACCATGGCCGGCCACTTCCTATAGTTGGCTTAATTGACATGCAAATCCCTCATGTCTTTACTTCATGCATTATTTGGCCACTTAAAAATTCACCTATCACATTTTCAAGTCCTAACACATGGGTCCTTTCTTATGAATTAGCACCTAATTAATAAAATCAAGGCACGAAATATTTACACATACAAATTCCACATACAATAAGCACAGAATATAACACCTAATTATTCTTGTGACTCGGTTTTGTGGTCCCGAAACCACTTTTCGACTAGGGTCAAATTAGGGATGTCACAATGCACACAGCCCGGGACACGCGCATGTGTCCCGGCCAATTTTTAAAATTAATTCTTTTTAAAATAACATGTAATAAAATTAAAAGAATTAGGAGTGTTAACACCCGGGTTGCCTTCCGAGAAGCACTTATTTAAAGTCTAAGCTCAAACTTACCTCGATTTAGCACGGTCACGGAGGTTCACAGAGTCGAGGTTCCTCTTTCTCGCTATCAATTCTATTATCAAAATAAGGTTTAAGTCGAGTACTATTTACCTTAAACGTGGCAAATTCAGAATGAGTTACCTCGACTGTTGGAACGACAAAAATGTGCAAGTGTACATAATCGCAACAAGTAATAAAGTGACAAGTAAATATCTAGTTATCATACCCACAGGGACTATGGAAAGAAATATTTATGAATGCTATTTAAAATACATTGGTGAAGAAAAATATTTTGTTTGAAGAGGGTGATTAAAAACTAAGATTTTAAAGTAAGTAAACTAAATAAATAAATCTCAAATGCACGATTTCAAAATACGATTTTAATCAAGATGACATAATTGTGTTAGATTACTTACATTTCTTAACATAGAATTATTAAACTCATGTTTATCTTGTTACTAATAAATTCATGGCAACTCGGTAATTTGCTAACTTATGAACATACTCACCTTCCAAAATCCATTCATCTCTTGGACATATCTCTATGTCAATTCAATCGATTAAACAACTCTTAATAGGCAAATATGTTATACCACATACATACTTATTAAATTTGAATAATCTCTTAAACATATCCGTATGTCAATTCAAACAATTAACTCGATTTAATAAGCACATAAAAGAGTATGTGACATAACAAAGTATCCTTACCTTGAAACAGTTTAATAACAATAATCTTGCAAGTTATGCAAGGCAATTGTATCGTCAGATACTGTTTCTAATTTAACCCTCAGCTACCTTAGATGATTAAACATGCACTGATTAAGTACTGTGTCTATTAATTACAATTTCAATCCGTTTAAATAATTAATTCATTAGTTACCTAACAATTGTAATGCAAGAATAACTTAGTCATGATTTTACTTAATCAAGCATCTTATCGAGGCCTATAACAACATAAACACAATTTTAACAATTTAAGAAGACGAAATGCAATCAACCTAACATGAATTAAATCCAAGCTAAATTGATTAAATTAACCATTCCAACAACATAAATATTCATAGATATGTTCATCATAACAACAACAAAAATTAAAGAGATAGGGAACAAGAATCAAATTCGGTGTTTTTCCGTGGCTTGACTAGCTTACTCCGTTCTTCATTCTCTATTATCCTCATTGATCAAAGCTGCTACGAACACTTCAATGTTGCTCCAAAATGGCTGATGAACACCCCTTTTCCAAGGGAGGAAATCGACAAGAGAGCAAGAAAATTTAGAATGGAAAAGAAGAGAGAAAGTGGAGAGAAGAGAGAAAAGATGTGAATGAATTAAGGTGTGTTGAATGATCAGCCAAGAGGGGTTTTATAGCTGAAGATGACTACTAAAAATAGCACCAAATAGCCATCCCTTGGCCGGCCACACATGTGGCAAGGTTGACGGTTTCAACTTTGCTAAATTTGGCTTGGGGCAAATCTACAAAGCCACCAATTGTAGAGGGGTTTAAATGCAACTTGAACAAGTCTTCAAGGGCCTCTTTGCAAGCTTAAATAATCAGGTAATAAGCTTATTTGGGTCAGCTCTTGGGACAGTTTTGGGCTGTCCATTTCTTGGGCGGTTCGTTTCACTCGATTCGATTCAACTGGACCACTTTTTCATATTATTTAATAATAATTTATTAACCTAAATTAAATTGGATATAAATTAAAATTAATTATATTATGAATTAATACATATAATTTTGGACCGTCTTAGGCTGAAATTTAGTTTGCCTCAATATTTCAAATTGCTTCTCGGTTTCATGCTTCTAGTAGTGTCTGCCAAGCCATTTTTCTCCCTTTGTGCAAATCTGTTGAAAATTCATCAAAAATAATTATAAAATTAAACAAAATTCAACATGTTCATATTTTAAGTGCACTTTAATTATTTTATAAAAATTAATTATTTTTCAACAAGAATTTTATCGAAACTGTATGATTTTAAGTTAAAAAGGGTATGTAAAAATGCATAAATTTTCGTGTTTCCACACCCCCAAACTTAATTCATTGCTCGTCCCGAGTAATGCAAAAATTTAAAAAGAATTTCTCAAAAACACCTTTGAAAAATTCCTTCAGAACAACATTATTCCCAAAATTATGAATTTAATATACTTATGCTCATGAACAAGAAATTCAATAGTTATGCTTACTTAAGTATACATATTATTCAAATTAATCTCAATCATTCTTATGATAGCCAAAAATTAGACTAAATGTTTCCTAATAAAGTCATGTTAACCCTTACCAATTTAATTTTATTCCCTTATTCAAGATTAAGCTGCAATCATTAAGTTTAACTTATGCCTTCATATGTTGGACGCAGCAATTTCTCTCCACTAATGTAGGTAGCATTTGAACTTGAATCAATAGGTCTTTAACAAGGTTGTAACATGGCTGGGCTTAGGGGTAGGTAGAAGATAGATAATTTTAGGCTAAAAACCCTAGACTCAACTTGCATCAGACCTTCGAAATAATTACCTTCAATACATCAACTTTCTTTGCTTTCACATGCTCTTTTGTACATCTTATTTTAATAACTCATCCTTTTTTTTCTTTCTTTTTTTTCACACGAGCATTTTATTGAATGTACTACAATTTTAGAGCATTTGATACTTCTTTTCAACTCCCCCAAACTAAATTTCAAAGGATACTTTGAATAGTTCTCAGTCTAGTGTTTAAGACAATTTTAAGATAGTTAAGAGAGAAGTGATGGCTAAATTTGCAAGGGTTCAAATAAAATTAGGCCATATAGTCTCAAAGTTGGGTTTCAAAGGATAAAAATTTCATCATGGTTGGCTTGAAAGGCTCAAATAGTCCAAATAATAGTTGCTTAAATCATTTTCAGCATTCCATGCTTCCTAGGATTTCACCTCAAGAAACTACTAAGACAATTCTAAAGACTTAAACTTTCATGCACGTCTAACTTTCCTAAGGAACTAAAAATTTTATAGTACGATTTGCATGCTTCATTAAAAATTCATTTATTTCATTATTAAGCTAACATAATAATTATTGAAATATTCAAACTTTATTTATACTGAAGTTTAGCATACTTAACAAAATTTCAAATTTATTGAACAAAGTATATCCTAATCATAATTAATAAAAAAATTATTCTGAGTGGAAATAATTTTAATTTTTTGGTCCCCCTACTTAAGATGAACAATGTCCTTATTGTTAAAAGTGAATAGATACTATACACTTGGTAGGATTCTAGAAAAGAGGAGGTGAGTCAAATTGACTGCTTAAGTACCAAGCTCTCTCAAGATCTAATCCTAGACATGTATATACCTATTGCCACACTTTATACTTTGCGACTCGTTCATTTTTATTCATGATTTCCATCTCTTGCTTTATTATGCAAAAATAAAAATTCCTAATTAAGCTTAATTCTAAAATGACCTAAGAACAGAAATAAAATAAAGTCAATATCCCCCCTTTTATTTATTTGTAGATCCTTCCAAATTTGACTCATCTTTTGCTCCATCATTATTGCCTTTGCATGAATTGCTTTGCTACTTCTTCGATAGTGGACTCCATGGTTCAAATATGAAATCTGGAAACTCAGGCATAAAAATAAATGGGTCATGTATTTTCGTAAAAGTGCTTCTCATTGAGTTATCCCTTATTTTTTAGTATCTCCAGTAAGCTTGTTGCTCCCACTGCATATGTTGCATTATATCCATCAACTTTGACAGCTCATCTCGAAGATCTAGGCAAGGCGATTGAGCTCTGGATATTGAAGTTTCAACATCAAGTTCAGCTTCTAGTTCCATTGGTTTCGCCTTATCTGGGACTTCAACTGATTGCATTATGAGATCTTCTTCTTCTTCTTTGGGGTCCTCACTTTCTTTAACTTATTGCTGTAGAACAGATTCTCCAGCTATTCAGTAGAAGTCCCAATCTGTGATTGTGCCCTAGCTATAGTATGTCTTCTTTATGTCTGCAAGAATTTTAGCTTTCAAGCACAGAATTGTTATCGTAAAGGCAAAGTAGGCTGGGCCAGAACGTCTAACAGCACAATTCCGCATTTCTCTCAGGATGATTTTTCCCACATCAATGGTCTTTCCAGTTAAAATCGAGTATAATAAGACCATTCGCTCTAATGAGATTGTAGTCCCATGTGAGCTAGACATAAGGCTAAAACGGATGAAATAGAACCATACCTTTGCGAGTGGTGTCAAATATTCTCTTTGACAAGTGTGGATTCCTTGCTTTAACACAGTCCACTTAGAACCTAGAGCTATAAGTTCCTCGAGAATTTCTTGCAAATTTTCAGGCTCTATATCGCTTATCAAAGAAGAATATTCATTGTTTTTGAAATCAGGCAATCCAAAGAACTCATTAATAGCGTTTGAATTTATTGGTACCTTGATTCCGTGAACTGGAACTTCTGTCAACTCGCTTGAGGTTAAATTCGCATAGAACCCGCGCACTAACTCCTTATCCACACTAGGTCTCTTCTCACAAAACAACTTCCAATTGATAGTTTCAGCAACCTGACAAATACGCACCATAAAATCAATATAGTTACTTTCTTTCAAGGTGAAGTCTTTCTCTGGATGCATCTGTTGATTCTTGAAGATACTCTCGTATCTTGCTTTGGCTTCTTCATAGTGGAACATGTTTTATGATTTGAAAAATTAGGTGAATGCACGAGTTCTCTTCCGAGGCATGGTTAACCTGATCATAAGATGGTAACAATTATTTTCTCAAAAATTTAATTAATATAAAATATTAATAATTCAATAAATTAAAAAATTAGATAATTGACTAAAATTAAACTTTAGGAGAAAATTTGGTCTTACCACATTTTTTTGTAAAAATTAAGAGCTCTTAAGAAAAATAATTTTGAATCAAAAGATGGCAAATTAAAAGAGGTTAGGATGTTTTGGCTAAGGATGGGTGAAAGGGTGGTGTGTCGCTTAGGTGTGCAAAGCAACAGCGCGCAGTAGGGGATGTGAGCAACGTGCGGATCGTTGAGTAGGCCTCGTGTGGTCTTGCGAGGAAGCTAGGCGCTGGTGCAGGATGCGGCCTGGGCAGCTAGGGCTGGAGCAGCAGCAGCCCCAAGGAGCAGCTCGGTGCTGAGCAGGACCAGGCGCGCAATGCAGCATGCGATGGAGCAGGCGTGCACGAGACGAGCATACGACGTGCTACTGACCGATCAGCTGGGCAATGTTGTGGCTAGAGAATTACTAGGAGGTTTCGGTTCTTAAGGGTTTTGGTGTTTTTGGAGGGAATGGTGTATGAATGAAAAAAATAAGAAGAGATAGGTGGAATTTATAGTGAAGGTAGTAGGAACTAGAGTAGAATTCTTAGTATAATTTAATAATTAAAATTCTAAGTTCTAATTCTACTCAAACTAAATAACAATTAATAATTAATATAATGCATATTAAATTATTATTTTCTATTAATTTATTAAGATAAAACTTATCAAATAAAATATGATTAAATTAAAACTAATCCTAACTCTATGCAAAGTGATAATAATTAATATATATTATAATAGATATAATTCTATATTAATAATTATCACCTTTTTATTAAACTAAAAATATTTATTCTAGAAGCCTTTTGAAAATATTTACAAAAGAGCAACCAAGTTTTACAAATAGTTCAATTAAGTCCCTAGACTTAATGAAATTTTGAAATTGAGTTGTCAATTTAAAACTTGGATCAAAATTGACCCTTTTATTTGAAAATTTAGAAATTTATTTTGCCATTTAGGGGATAATTTCTCGAAAAATTATGTCAAATCAATTCCCAGGAAAGATTGGAGGAGTGACAAGCGGTCTCGCTTAAGTTCCAATCTCTTAGATAGAATTTATTTACACATACTAATCCCAAAAATATACCCTAAATCATTTATTCAAAAAGAAGAACAAGAAAAATTAAATATCTGATAAAATGAACAAGATTTGATTCTATTCAATTTTATCTCCCTAGTAATGTTTCAAGCGTTGAGCATTAACTCGAAAATTACTTTCATTGCCTTGAAGTTCAATAACCCCGTACAGATAGACTCGATGAATCGTAATTGGACTAAACCAACATGATTTTAACTTACTTGGAAAGAACTTTAATCTGGAATTAAATAACAAAACTTGCTGATTTGCTTCAAATTCACAAACTCGAATGTTCTTGTCATGTCATTTTTTAAGTCTCTCCTTGAGCAATTTGGCAATTTCGTATGAGAACATTCAGAATTCTTCTAACTCATTGAGCTGGAGCATCTGTTTCTCTTTAGCAAGCTTAAGATCCAAGTTGAGTTGTCGGAGAGCCCAGTAAGTTTTGTGTTCTAACTCCAAGGGTATATGGCAGCCTTTCCCAAAGACTAACCTATAGGGTGGTGTCTTGTATGCTGTCCTGTAAGCCCATAAAGCATCATCCAATCTTTTAGACCAATCTCGTCAGTTCGGGAAAACTACCTTCTCAAGTATGCCTTTGATCTCCTTGTTTGCCAGTTCAGCTTGCCCATTCGCCTGTGGATGGTAAGCTGTAGTGACCTTGTGTTTCACTCCATGTTTATCTAATAACCATTTCAACCACTTGTTCAAAAAAGGGACCCTTCATCACTGATGATGGCTCTTGGGGTTTCAAACCTTGTGAGCACATGTTTCTGTAAAAACATCATTATAGCCTTAGCATCATTTGTTGGATATGCTTCAGCCTCAATCCACTTAAACACGTAGTCTACAGCTACCAAGATGTACTTGTGACCAAAAGACGGAGGGAAAGGATTGAGAAAATCAATACCCCAAACATCGAATAATTCTACCTCAATGATGTTTGTTCGAGGCATCTCATTTCTATTGTGACATTTCTGACCCTTTGACATCGATTACAACTCTTTACGTAAGCATATGCGTCTTTGAATAGTGTTGGCCAAAAGAATCTGGCTTGCAATACCTTGGCTGCAGTACGTGTACCTCCGAAGTGTCCCCACCTTGGAGCCGAATGACAATGATATAAAATCTTATGTACTTCATCTTCTGTCATGCATCTCCTGATCATTTGTTCTACACACTTTTTAAACAAGTACAGCTCTTCCCAAAAATAGTACTTCACATCATGAAGAAACTTTTTCTTTTGATGATACGTCTTATCAATTGGCATCAACCCACAAGCTAAAAAGTTAGCAATATGAGCAAACCCAAGGTCATTAGGGACATGATTTACCTTCAGTAGGAGTTCATCTAGAAACGTCTCTCGAATTGGTATAAGTGGAGAGTTCCCTTCTTGGGGCTCCAATCTGGACAAGTGGTCTACTACTTGGTTTTCCACTCCCTTTCGATCTTGAATTTCTAGATCGAACTCTTAAAGTAGATGTACCCATCAGATCAGTCTCGGCTTAGCGTCTTTCTTGGTAAGTAAATACTTAATTGTCGAGTGGTCTGTATAGACAGTCACTTTAGTACCTACAAGATAAGATCAAAACTTGTCAAAAGCAAACACAATAGCAAGTAACTCTTTCTCTGTTACCGTATAATTCAGTTGAGCTCCTGTCAGAGTTCGACTTGCGTAATAGATGGGATGAAAGACTTTGTTCCTTCGCTGGCCCATAACAGCTCCTATCGCGAAGTCACTTGTGTCACACATCAATTCAAATGTTAAATCCTAGTCTAGTGTGACTATTATGGGTGTCGTAACTAATCGACTCTTCAAATCATTGAAAGCTTTTAAGCACTCTTCATCAAATTTGAACGTTGTGCCCTTCTCCAATAATTTGCATAAGGATTTAGCAATTTTAGAGAAGTCCTTGATGAATCTTCGATAGAAACCAGCTTGGCCCAAAAAGCTCCTAACACCCTTTATAGATGTTGGAGGTGGGAGTTTCTTAATAACATCTACCTTTTCTTTATCAACCTATATTCCATGACTTGTTATCCGATGCCCTAGAACAATACCTTCTCGTACCATGAAATGGCACTTTTCCTAGTAGAGTACGAGGTTTGTTTCTTCGCATCGCCTTAGTACCTTGGCTAGATTTGCTAGGCAATCATCATATGTATCTCTAAATACTGAAAAATCATCCATAAATACTTCCAAATATTTCTCAACCATGTCAGTAAAAATAGACATCATACATCTTTGAAATGTAGCGGGTGTATTACATAAAGCAAATGGCATTTGCCTAAATGCAAATGTACCGTACAGACAGGTGAATGTTGTCTTATGCTAATCTTTTAGTGCTACTCTAATCTGATTATACCCCGAGCATCCATCGAGAAAATAGTAATAGTCTCGCCCTACAAGTCTATCAAGCATCTTGTCCAAAAACGGCAAAGGAAAGTGATTTTTCCTAGTTGCCTTGTTCAGCTTCCAACAATCGATACAAATTCTCCATCCCGTAATTGTTCTAGTCGGTATCAACTCGTTATTCTTATTTTCAATGACTGTGATACCTCATTTCTTTGGCACGCACTGGGCCAGACTTACCCATGAACTATTTGAGATAGGGTAAATTATACCCGCATCTAACCACTTGATGATTTCTTTCTTGACTATGTCCTTCATGATGGGGTTTAGTCTTCGTTGTCCATCAGTCGTCCATTTTTTTCCATCTTTCAGGATAATCTTGTGCATGCATACAGATGGACTAATACCGCAAATATCGGCTATGGTCCATCCGATAGCCTTCTTGAATTGTTTCAACATCAAGATGAGTTTCTCTTCTTGTTCAGTAGTTAATTCTGCTGAAACAATCATAGGCAGAATAGAAGAGTTACCTAAATAAACATATTTCAAATGTTGCAAGCTAAATATTAGCTTGTTTTGAAGATATGCATTACATTCCTTTGTTAAGGCTACTGTCTCAAATTCTCCAAGCCTTTGTTTCTTCGACAAGATATCCTTCGTGACTTTGACGTAGTTCAGTATTTGTTCAAGTGCTTCAACCAACGGGATGTTGATATGAAGTTGCTTGAGTATGTCTAGGAATTTCTTGAATTGAATTTCCTACTTCTGCTTCTGAAGTCTTTGAGGGTAGGGTGGTAGAGGTTTCTTTACTAGAACTGGTTGATTCGTCTTCTGTGGTAATTTTGCATCTACCAGAGTTGTTAGTTGATCAAAATTAGCTGGTTCCGAAGTCACCTTGTCATGTTTCGCAGATTCTGGTTTTGGTAAAACTGGAATTTCAACACTTGGTTGAACGTCCTCTGAGTCTTGAGCATCAACTGGCTCCTTCTCAACTTCGACAGAATTGGGCTCCAAAGTCTTTTCGCTCCTCAATATCAATGTTTTACAATGCTCCTTCCCTGGATTCCTCGGATTCTTCGAATCACTAGGTAAAACACCTTGTGGTCAGTTCTTGAGTTCAGTAGCAAGCTAGCCCATTTGGTTTTCTAAATTTTCCAATGTAGATGTTTGGCTTTAAATTAAGGCATCATTCTTCACCATGTATGCCTTTGACAAATTTTCTAGGCCATTGGATGGTTCAGCTTGGGTTGGTTTCTAAACTTGTTGGGGAAAACTAGGTGGTTGGGTCGCTCTAGGTTAGGCGTAAGTGTTACTGGTTCCAGCCCCTTGGTTACTCCAGGAAAAATTCGGGTGGTTTTGCCATGATGGGTTATAGAAATTGGATTGCAGTTCTTGCCTTCCTCGATTTTGGTTCTAGTTACCCATGTAATATATGGATACTGGGTTCGATGGACATTCTTCTAACAAATGTCCTTCCCCACAATAGACACATGCTACATTTTCAAATTGATTTGGTCACTGTGCTGCAAAACTATTAGACCCATTAGTAGTAAGATTTTTTAACATTGAGGATATTAATGATACCTAAGATGTGAGTAAAGTAAGAGCATCTACTTCATGTATTGATGCTACTCGATTTGTTGGCCATTGGTAATTGTTGCTGGAAATCCTCTCAATGATTTTATAAGCCTCATTATAAGACTTAGAAAGGAGAGCACCATTAGCAGAAGCGTCCACTACCATCCTCGTGTAAGCATTGAGACCATTATAAAACGTCTCAAGTTGGATACAATGTGGGATTCCGTGATGAGGGCACTTCCGTAATAATTCTTTGTACCTTTCCCATGCCTCATACAAGGACTTGTCATCCATTTGTTGGAAAGCAGTGATCTCATTCCTCAACTTAGCATTCTTGCTAGGCGGGAAATACTTCATAAGGAATCTTTTTGCTAACTCTTGCCATGTGGAAATTGAATTTTTTGGTAAGGAGTTCAACCAGGCTCGAGCTCTATCCCTTAGCGAATATGAGAACAGCTTCAATTGTAATGAATCTTCGGGTACTCCTACTAACTTGAAAGAATCACTCACCTCCATAAACAGTCTTAAGTGTAGGTGAGGATCTTTGGTAGGCATTCCACTAAATTTGCCCACTGTCTGAAGCATCTGGAACATAACTGGCTTCAGCTCAAACTATTGTGCCTCAATTTCAAGTCTCCTAATACCCAGGTTAAGATCATTAAACACTAGCACGGCATACTATCTTAAATCTCTATCCCTATCATCAGAAATAAGGATAGGATTTTGGGTAGGGTTTGCTCCGTTTCCTTGATTTGGATTTTCAAAGTTCATTTCTTTGGTCATTCTCTGACTTGCTTGTCTTCTTTGCTGTCAGAAAGTTCGTTCAATCTCAGGGTCTACAAGGAGTAAATCGATGATTCGGTCAATACTCATCAACACCTAAAATAATCACAGAAAAATTAATTAAGTTAAAATTTAAACAGAAAATTAAACCAAAATGCAAAACTACCAAATACACAAATAATGACTTTTTAAAATAGCCCCTGGCAATGGTGCAAAAAACTTCGAATGAAGAAAATGTGCAAGTGTACACAATCGCAACAAGTAATTAAGTGACAAGTAAAGGTCGAGTTATTGTACCCACAGGGACTGTGAAAAGAATTATTTATGAATGCTATTTAAAACACTTTGGTGAAGAAAAATATTTTGTTTGAAAAGGGTGACTAAAAACTAGGATTTTAAACTGGTGATTAAAAACTAAGATTTTAAACTAAGTAAACTAAATAAATAAATCTCAAATGCACGATTTCAAAATACAATTTTAATCAAGATGACATAATTGTGTTAGATTAATTACATTTCTTAACTTAGAATTATTAAACTCATGTTTATCTTGTTACGAATAAATTTATGGTAACTCGGTAATTTGCTAACTTATGAACATCTCACCTACCAAAATCCATTCATCTCTTGGACACATCTCTATGTCAATTCAATCGATTAAACAAATCTTAATAGGCAAATATGTTATAGCACATACGTACTTATTAAATTGAAATAATCTCTTAAACATATCTCTATGTCAATTCAAACAATTAACGCAATTTAATAAGCACATAAAGGACTATATGAGGTAACAAAGTATCCTTATCTTGAAACAGTTTAATCACAATAATCTTGGAAGTTATGCAAGGCAATTGTATCATCAGATACCGTTGCTAATGTAACCCTTAGCTACCTTAGATGATTAAACATGCACTGATTAAGTACTGTGTCTATTAATTACAATTTCAATTCGTTTAAATAATTAATTCATTAGTTACCTAACAATTGTAATGCAAGAATAACTTAGTCATGATTTTACTTAATCAAGCATCTTACCGAGGCCTATAACAATATAAACACAATTTTAACAATTTAAGAAGACGAAATGCAATCAACCTAACAAGAATTAAATTCAAGCTAAGTTTATTAAATTAACCATCCCAACAACATAAATATTTATAGATATGTTCATCATAACAACAACAAAAATTAAAGAGATAGGGAACAAGAATCAAATCCGGTGTTTTTTCGTGGCTTGACTAGTTCACTCTGTTCTTCATTTTCTATTGTCCTCATTGAGCAAAGATGCTATGAACACTTCAATGTTGCTCCAAAATGGCTGATGAACACCCCCTTTCCAAGGGAGGAAATCGGCAATAGAGCAAGAGAATTTAGAATGGCAAAAAAGAGAGAAAGTGGAGAGAAGAGAGAAAAGATGTGAATGAATTGAGGTGTGTTGAATGATCAGCCAAGGGGGGTTTTTATAGCTGAATATGGCTGCTAAAATTAGCTAAAAATAGCAGCCAAAGAGCCATCCCTTGGCCAACCACACATGTGGCAAGATTGATGGTTTCAACTTTGCTAAATTTGGCTTGGGGCAAATTTACAAAGCCACCAATTGTGGAGGGGTTTGAATGCAACTTGAACAAGTCTTCGAGGGCCTCTTTGCAAGCTTAATAAGCTGATTTGGGTCAGCTCTTGGGGCGGTTTTGGGCTGTCCATTTCTTGGGCCGTTCGGTTCACTCGGTTCGGTTCAACTGGACCACTTTTTCATAATTAATTAATAATAATTTATTAACCTAAATTAAATTGGATATAAATTAAAATTAATTATATTATGAATTAATACATATAATTTTGGACCGTCTTAGGCTGAAATTTAGTTCTCCTCGATAATTCAAATTGCTTCTCGATTTCGTTCTTCTAGTAGTGTTTACCGAGCCATTTTTTGCCCTTTGTGTAAATCTGTCAAAAATTCATCAAAAATAATTATAAAATTAACTAAAATTCAACATGTTCATATTTTAAGTGTACTTTAATTATTTTATAAAAATTAATTATTTTTCGACCAAAATTTTATCGAAACTGTATGACTTTAGGTTAAAAAAGGTATGTAAAATTGCATAAATTTCCGTGCTTCCAATTGTACCATTGGGAAAGCCATTTAGTACCCTACATAGGGTTGATCCGTTCTATTCGAGCTCTGAATGGGAGATTCTTGGATCCATTTTTTCCAGTAGTACTTTGTCTCCAATCGTAAATTGGCTTGTTTTTATCACGTGCTCATCATGGTGTTGCTTTGGCTCTTCATCGTGCTATCTCGGTTTCTCCTTAACATGTGTTCACCATTTATCTAGTTCATCAATTTAATATTCATTCTTCATAAGTCATTCTATTTCTGTCACATTGACTGAAATGTGGCTCTTTTATGATCTCTTGAGGGATTTCCTGCAATGAAGATTAAGCCACATGGTTACTCACGTTAACAAAACATTAAAATCATCTCGATTACTAAAGACTCTCATGGAATCACGCGCTTGAAGAGTAATCATTTCGTTACCTACACGAAGTACTAATTCACCTATACCAACATCAATTATAGTTCTAGTAGTTGCTAAAAAGGGTCGTCCTAAAATTAATGGTACCTCATTGTCCTCATCCATGTCTAAAACAACAAAGTCAACAGGGAATATGAATTTGTCTTTTTTAACAAGCACATCCTTAATAACACCCCTAGGATATCGAATGGTTCTATTTGCTAACTGGATACTCATCCTAGTTTGTTTGGGTTTCCTAAGACCTAGTTGTTTAAATATTTTATAGGGAATGACATTAATACTAGCCCCTAAATTAGCCAAAGCATTATCAATATTTAAACTACCGATTAAAAAAGGAATAGTAAAACTCCTTGGATCTTTCAATTTGTTGGGTAGTTTATTTTGCAATATGGTTGAGCAAACTGTATTTAGTTCCACAGTCAATGAATCATCTAACTTTCTTTTCTTTTCCAAAAGCTCCTTTAAAAATTTGACATAATTGAACATTTGTGAAAGAGCTTCAACAAATGGTAAGTTAATATGTAATTTTTTCAGAAGTTTAAGAAATTTACGAAATTGTTCATTCATGTGGTCTCTCTTCATCGCGTTAAGATATGGCACTCGAGGTTTTTATTCCTTAACAACCAAGTTTTACTCTTTCTACCTTACCTCAACCTTATCATTATTTACCATAATTTCTTACCTCAGTTTTAGTTTAAATTCAACTAACCCTTCTTCATATTGTACAGTAGTTGCATGAAGCTGCTCCCTTGGGTTAGTTTCAATATTGCTAAGCAAACTACCTTGTGGTCTTTCTAATATTAATTTAGCAAGTTGACCGATTTGGTTCTCAAGTCCTTGAATCAATGCTTGTTGATTTTTAAGTGTTGCTTCAGTGTTTTGAAAGTGGGTTTCTGACACTGAGATAAACTTCATCAACATCTCCTCAAGGTTTGGCTTTTTCACTTGCTGGTAAGGTTGTTGTTGAAAGTCTGGAGTGGGTTGTGCTTTCTGATTTCCTTAACCACCACAAGAGAAATTGGGATGGTTCATCCAACCTGCATTATAGGTATTACTATAAAGATTATTTTGAAGCCTAGAATTATTACCCACATAATTGATTTGTTCGTTCTCTGTGCTAAAACCGAAGGGTAAACATTCTGGATTATTCATTTCTCCTCTGTTCATATCGCATTGTATCACTGGATGTACCTGCGTAGAAAAATATAAACCATCAATTTTCTTATTTAATTATTCTACCTGATTTGTTAACATGGTGACTACATCTAAGTTGAAAACATCGGCTGCTTTCATCAACTTTATCCTCATAACTTGCCACAAATAATTATTTAGTGTCATCTCCTCAATAAATTTATAAGTCGCTTCTAGTGTTTTATTATTCAAAGTTCCAGTGGCTGATGTGTCAATTAGTTACCTAGGTGAGGGGTTCAAACCATTATAAAAGGTTTGAACTTGTATCCATAGAGGTAACCTATGGTGAGGGCACATTCTCAATAAGTCCTTATAACTCTCCCATGTATCATATAAGGTCCCTAAGTCGATCCGAATGAAGGAAGAGATATCATTCCTCAACTTGGCTGTCTTAGCCAGTAGGAAGTACTTTAAAAGGAACTTCTCGGTCATTTGAACCCATGTAGTAATGGAACCTCGTGGTAAAGAGTTCAACCACTACTTAGCTTTGTTCCTCAACGAGAAAGGGAATAACCGTAGGCGAATGACGTCGTAAGTGACGCCATTAATCTTGAAAGTATCACAGATTTCCAGAAAATTGGTCAAATGAGTATTTGGATCTTCATCTTGCAAACAATCGAATTGAACAAACTGTTGTATCATATGAATAGTATTCGGATTCAGTTCGAGCTTATTCGCAACAATAGTGGGTTGCACAATACTCGAATCAGCCCCAGTCAGAGTGGGCTTTGCATAATCGTACATAGTATAAGGAACAAGATCTTGATTTGCAAGATTTATAGCAACTACAGGAGGTAGCTGATTATTCTAATTATCACCCATCTCTTCAGTAATAATAATATCCTCTTCTTCATTTTTGCTTGCTTCTTTACAGTTTCTGCGAGTAATACTTTCAATTTCACTGTCAAATAACAATGGTCCTGATGAGTTTCTATTATTCTAATTATCACCCATCTCTTCAGTAATAATAATATCCTCTTCTTCATTTTTGCTTGCTTCTTTACAGTTTCTGCGAGTAATACTTTCAATTTCACTGTCAAATAACAATGGTCCTGATGAGTTTCTTCTAGTTATAAACTAAAGGAATCTGCCATAAGCAAATAGAAGAAAAATTATAAAGTAAAAATTAAACTAAAAAAAACTTATAATAAAAATAAAAATGGCTAAATTAATAAAAATAAAGTGTCCGAATATTTTAGTTCCCCGACAATAGCACCAAAAACCTGATGGTCACTAAACTAACTATAAATACGACAAAGGCAAGAGCACCTATCGAACAATAGAATAGTTATGGTCAGTAGCGAATATCATATCCACGAGGACTACAAGTATTAGTAATCACCGTCTTCTTATTATTTAACTGACAAATTGGAGTGTGTTTTAATCTAAAATTACTAAACTAATTTAACTAAGAACGCAACAAAGAGTGCAATAAGAAAATAATTGAATGTTAACCAATGAGATAGACAATACCCAGAAAAGAATCCACCTAGACTTCACCTATTATTATGCATCTGGATTAAACGATTTATTCATTTGTGTTTTGATTCGTAGAAATCCCTAAATTATGTTAATATCTCTTTTGAGAGTAAGAACAATTGACTCTAGTTTGATTAATTGAAATCTCTTTCTAATAAAACCCTATTATTGCATTAACTCGACCTATGTATTTTCCTATTAGATTTGACTCTAATCCGGTAGATTTACATCGTCCTATTTCTAGGATTGCATGCAACTCCACTCAATTATGCCAGATCTACTTTTAAATAGGGACTTTTGCTCCACTCAAATAAGCATACATAATTGAGAATAAGAATCAAGTATTTATCATACAAAATAGAAATTAAATGATAAGATTCATCATAGGTTTCATCTCCCTTAGGTATCTAGGGGTTTAGTTCATATTCCTGAATGAAAACATCTCAAAGTCAAAAAAGAAAAACCACAAGACATAAAGAAACACAATAAAACTTCGAAAGAAATTAAAAGGAGATCTTCAATCTTGATGGAGATTCGCTTCCGAGTTGGCTCCGATGGTGTTCTTCGAGTGTTTTGTTTGATCTTCTCTAATTGCTCCCTTATGTCTTCTTCTAATTGGTATTTATAGACTTTAGAATCTCAGAAAGCCTAAAAATTAGGTTTTTCTACATATTGGGAAGCAGGCTGCGAAATCGACATGGGCTGGCCACATGCCCAAGTGGCCAGCCCATGTGGCTCACACAGGCGTGTGCCCAACCCGTGTGGAAATACCTAGGCCAAATGGATCCTAAAAATAGCTTTTTTGTCCGATTTTGGCTTGTTTTTTGCTCCTTTCGCTCCCAAATGCTCTCCTAAGTATAGAAACATGAATTTAAAGGATTAGGAGCATCAAATTCACTAATTTTCATAATCATCCAAAAATGCATTAAGAATGGGATTAAAATTTGTTACTTTTATAGCTTATCAAATTTCAAAAATCAAAATTAATAGTCTAACACACTATTAACATATGTCTCACATGAGTATTGATGATGCTAATAAATAAGTCTTGGTGAACTGTTTATGAAGTTAATACTGAAGTTAAAAATATTAGTCTAATAAATTCATCCTAAATTATTCTATTATATTAATTATCGACTTAAGCTGCAAATTGGTACCTAAACTATACCCTTTTTCCTTCTTGGTATCTAAACTTTCTTTTTAGTCATAAACGGTACATAAACTACTTTTTTTAACAAGTTGGTACCTCCATTAGTCAAACTATTTTAAAATAGGCTTAACCTA
Organism: Gossypium arboreum; assembly: GCF_025698485.1. Classification (NCBI taxonomy): domain Eukaryota; kingdom Viridiplantae; phylum Streptophyta; class Magnoliopsida; order Malvales; family Malvaceae; genus Gossypium; species Gossypium arboreum. The sequence continues at coordinate 122,142,007 of NC_069077.1, forward strand.
CAAATTGATACCTAAACTATGTCGTTTCTCCCATTTTGATACATAAGCCTTTTTTGGTCACAAGTGGTACCTAAACCCTTTTTTCCCAAATTGGTGTCTTTGTTAGTTCAATCATTAGCTAAACCATTAATTTTTCTTAAAAAATAACCAATTAAAATTTGACATGCAGCAAAAAGACAAACATTATTATTTTCTCTTATATATATATATATATATATTATTTGTTATCTTTTTTCTTTCTTTAGAACTAGACCGGTGGTCGAATCGGTCAAGCCACTAGTTCTCGATTTGATCAGTTCGTTTGGTTTGATCAAACAAATTATTAAAAATTAATAAAATAGAAATATTAAAAAAAATAGGTTCAATTGGTTTTTTTAACTTAGATCAATCGGTTTGTATCGATTCGCGGGTCAATTGATTCAACCCATATATTTGAACCAATACCTTGATTGGTTATCGGTCTAGTTCTAAAAATATTGATTTCGATTAATGAAATAACTTTTCTAGTCCCGTCAAGTAGCCAAGTGATGAAGTTCAAAAATAGAATTAATCGCTAGTGTCTTGACTTTTTAACTTAGTTTAATCGGTCTATATCGATTCGCGGGTCAATCGGTTCAACCCATATATTTAGACCAGTACATTGATTGATTCTCGGTCTAGTTCTGAAACTATTAATTTCGACCGATGAAATAACTTTTCTGGTCCAGTCAGGTAGGCAAGCGATGAATTTCGAAAATAGAATTAATTGCTAGTGTCTTGAACTCTGGAGGAAATTTTGAAGTATTATTGGTATTGCTAGACATTATCGATAAAAATAAAGAGATAAAATAGATAAATCATGTAAAAGAAAAATAAAAGGAAAATAAAAGAATTGAAAAATAAAATTTTTAAGTTTATATAATGTGTAGGTTTATTATTGGTTGAAATGTTTTTTTAATGGATATAGTGTTTTGGCATAAATTGAGTAACATAAAAATAATTTAAGCACTACCTGTGATAAAAAATAAAGTTTAGGTACTACCTTGGGAAAAAGGGTAAAGTTTAAGTATTAATTTGTAGGCTAAGCCGTTTTAAAAAATAAATTTAAAGATTTGACTAACAAATGTATCAATTTGAGAAAAAATTGTTTAGGTATCAAAATAGAAACAAAAACATAATTTACGTACCAATTTTCAAATTAAGTTTAAAATATCCATGTAATTGTACTGTATGTTTTTTTTATAATACCCAACTAGATGAATTCTGTTGAGTTAATTTCGCATTGATTCCACATATAGTGGAGTACTTAATAGTTAATACGTAAACAGCTGCTTTCCTTCAAACTTATAATTAGTAGATATTTATTAACAAAGAAAAATCAACCCCACATGACTTGCTGCGCTGAAGTTTCTTGTTAGAGACCATTTCTTGATTTTCAACTTTGGCAGATCATTCACTAAGTTGGGAAAACTGAAATAAAAATAATTGGATAATATCAATGATTTTATGCAAATCCTAGTTTTTTTGGCTAAGCATCAAAGAGTATAAAGTAACAAGGTTACCACTTACAAGCCAATTAGCAATGAAATTTATTTTGTCAAATCATTTTCCCATATTTTTAATGACGTTCTTGTTGTATTCAGTTGTCGAATATCAATGAAAGTGATTTTCATTGGATTAGGATAAGATTAGCCATGCAGCTACGGAGGGCGATGCATGTGGGAGCACTGGTTCCAATTTCTAGATGAGCGCCCTTGTAACCAAGTGGTGGAAGTCAATTTATAGGGCTCTCGTTATCGTTTTGCTCCATTGGTAACGTGAAACGCGCAAACAATAATAATAGTACTATAGTGTTGACATTGGGAAATGATTTTTTTGTCCCTCTAGAGTTTTATGGTTTTAAATGCTTAATTTTAAGATTGTTACTTACATTACAATTTTTATGAAGAGATTGCAGATTTGAAGCAAAAGAAGGTTGGAAATGAGTTTTAACACAACTTGGAAAATATTTGAAATTCGAAGTAAAAAATGCTCTTTGCTTAAGACGTGGTCACACTTTAAAATCATGCCTAAGTGCAAAAATTTTGAGAAAAATTGAGGAAAGTGGATAACCTTAAGATTTTGATGTATTTAGTTCGTAGGATTCTTTTCCTTTTATTTATATATATATATATATATATTTAATTTTATATATTTATTTTGGGAGATAAATATTATTTTATATATTTATATTTATGTTATTCCAAGGTTTTAGTTTATATATAAATATATATAGGATTTTTAACATAAAAAAATAAGAGATGGAACATTTTAAAAAATTTATTTGTACTTTCTCTAAACATGAGTCGCTAAACTTTTGTTTTTAACCAAAAGAATTTTGAGGATTTGAATTTTTAAGTTTGTGAGATTTAACTGGATTTTTTTTCTGTTATGTAGTATGTTTTCTACTTCAACTTTGTTAAAATATTTGAATTCGTATTTAATAGTATAGATTATGTACCTTGTCAATTAAAATATTAAATCTGTAATTATTTAAATTTTTAATACTTGTGATGAATAAAATAGTTGTGTATGTAAAAATATGCAAACTATGTTGTGTGTAGAATCTAGCTTCATTCAACTTCAGTTGTTAAATATAATTGGGTATTTCTAGTTTTTAATATTATTAAAAGATTGAATTCAAGATATTTCGTTATATTGGTATTTGTCAATATGAAAATAATCAACAAGATTCATCTTCGTTGTCGAAATAAAGTAGAGAAGGATTTGTTGCTGAGAACTTCAAAGATTAAAAATATATATATCTTTACATTGATGGCCAAATTCTATTTACTATTGTTGTTTTGGTATTTTTAGTTTTAATTTCAAAATATTTATTTTCTATCATTCTATTTTACTAAAAATGAAATAATTATCAGTTTTTGTGAATACTACATACTCATTACTATATACAAAATTATATATATTTTAGTAGTATTTATTTTTATTGGATTTAAAACTCATCATTAACTTGTATTTCACTTCTCTCCAACAAAATTCCTCTAACCCAACAATTCGACCCGAGTTATGCCTCACCCAATATTTATGACACGTGTTTTACATTAACGATTCATTAAAGGGCGTTCAGGACCATTTTATCAATAAAGATTTATTTCCAACTTTATTTATAAAAATAGGTTAATTTTTTTATTATTTATCGGAAAGGGTTGAAAACTATAAAAATGCGTCCACGTAAGAGTCTATTTTTGGGAAAATTTAACAAATCGCGTCCCTGAGGAAACGATTTTGCCAAGTTAGCCCAAAACGCACTAACGTGGTCGCGCTTTGCTGATGAGGCAAAATCGCTCCCTCAGGGATGCGATTTAGCCGGTGTTTTTTCTAGAGTTAGGGCTATTTGCAGGTTTAGTCCCTAGAGTTTGTGGGTTTAGGGTTTTGGGTTGTAATGTTAGGGTTTTCTTAAAATAATTTAGGGTTTTATTTATTTAAGGTTTAAGAATTTTAAAAATAAATTAGAGTTTAGAGTTTTTTAAAAATTTAATTAAATTAAGCTTTAGGGTTTTAAATAAATGAATTAAATTAGAGTTTAGAGTTTTTAAGAAAATTAAGTAAATTAGGGTTTAGTTTTTTTAATAATTTTGTGTTTAGGTTAAAGGTTTAGAAAAAATTATATTGATAATAAGGATTTTGTCTTTTTCTATAGTAGTTTGAAAAATTAATTTTGAGAAAACAGTTCTGAAAAGATAATGTTAAAAATGCTTCAAGCAGGATGCACTGTTAGCAAAATTATTGAAAAAAGCTCCCCACGTGGACGCTCTTTTTCTACAGTAGTTCCTGAAAAAATAATTTTGAAAAGAAGATTTTGAAAAATAGTTTCAAAAACGCTTCAAGCAGGATGCATTGTTAACAAAATTACTGAAAAAAGCTCCTACGTGGATGCTATTTTTCTACAGTAGTTCCTGAAAAAATAATTTTGAGAAGACGATTCTGAAAAATAGTGTCAAAAATGCTTCAAGCGGGATGCACTATTAGCAAAATTACTGAAAAAAGCTCTCACGTGGACGCTCTTTTTCTACAATAGTTCCTATTTGGCCTTAGGCTATAAATGAGCCAAATTTCATTCTCAGGTTGCATAAGTTACAGCAAGAAAAATTAGAGAAGCTAAGCAGAATAGAAATTGAAGATGAGTGAAAGTGTTAGTGTTGTTATTTACTATGATGGTGAGGTCTGTGACACCAAGAACAGCGTTGTTTTTTTTATTGAAGAACACAACGCTACTGATTTTTAACTAGAACATAGATTTGACAGAACTTTGTAAAAGAATTAGGCGCGAAATCGAACGACACCAATGAGAGTTTCATTTATTAAGCATCGATTTTGTGCTTCGGTTGATCCCATGACATATGACTAATTTGATATCAAAGGTGGTCGTAGCTTAGAGGTAATGGTGTAGACTCATCTTACTAGTGGATCATTATATCTTGATTTATATGTACAATTTTCATCGCCAAATAAAGCATTTGTGACTTCAAAATCTATTGATGTTCGAGAGGAATACACGACCCCTAACCGACACTCCGTTAGTGGGAGGCAGAACATGGAAGCGTCCATGTTTGGTGGCAGTATGGAATACACAACTCCTAAACGACATTCGGTTAGTGGATGGGACATGCACCTCAGTGGATCGATGTTCAATGTTGGAAAAATGTACTGGGGAATACATCAACTTCTAGTGGTTGGCAATCCACATCTGATTAGGGACATTACGAAACATCCACAAGAAGGGATGATCTACTCCCTACGACGTCCACAAGCAAGGGGACCTCGTACGTTGCAAATGATGGTAGGTTGGATGATGAGTCCGATATGGATCCACCTCGAAAACCTAGCCCCGATGGTGCAAAAGTTGTATTATTTTCTAAACCAGAGCATGTTCCAACCGAACCAGAAGACGTTGAAGGGGGTTCAAATGAAGAAGAAGAAGAAGAAGATCCGCGATTCAGGGCATGCTTGCCTCCAGCCCATATGCATAATGTCGATCTATCAGCAGATGATGCGTTGGAGTTTCCAGATCTACCACACAGAAGGCGTGACCGTAGAAGTTCGTCATTAGATTTGAGTGAATTGGAAGTCGGTAATGATTTTTCTAGTAAGGATAGTTTTCTTGGTGCATTGAAACAACATAGCATCATGAATGGGGTTAACTACAATATGGTTAAATCCAAATCCGAGAAGCTCAAGTCCAAGTGTGCAGTACAAGACGGTACATTTTCATGAAAAATCATGGCTTCGGTTAGGAAAAAGACAGGTTTGTGGGAGATAAAAAAAGTACAAAGGTCCATATACCTGTGTTGTCGTTACATATCACTGAGTGTTTAGGGTTTTTGAATAATACTGTTATTACTTAATGTTGCATTATTTAACATACGTCGTTGATAGGTGTTTCACAAGATCATCCCAAGATAGATTCAAATATGATAGCTAGCTTAATACTACCGATGACTGGAATGACGGAAATGTGCAAGTGTACACAATCGCAACAAGTAATAAAGTGACAAGTAAATGTCAAGTTATCGTACCCACAGGGACTGTGAAAAGAATTATTTATGAAATTAATTTAAAACATTAGTTTAGAGTTTACGTCAAAAAGGATCACCGTATCTGACTTTTTTGGAACAGGAGTTTCAACACTCAGTTGAACTTTCTCTTTGTCTTGAGCTACAATAGGCTTATTTTCAAGCTTGGCAATTTTGGGTTCCCATGTCTTCCCACTTTGTAAAGTGACAGTTTTGCATTGCACTTTGCCCGTGCTTATCATATTTTATGTATCACTCGGCCAAATACCTTAGGGTCTACTACTGAGCTCATTGGCTAGCTGTCCCACTTGGTTTCCTGAATTATTCAATGTTGCTGCTAGGCTTTGGATTAGTTCATTATTATTCGCTATGTACGCCTTCAGCAAATTCTCAAGATTACTTGAAGATTTAGTTGGTGTGGGTTGTTGCATTTGTTAAGAATATTCTAACGGATAATTTGGTCAAAATGACATAGAAGAATCGCTATAGTCTGCCCATCGAGTACTCCATGGAGAAATTGGATGATTCTTCTATGAAGAGTTGTAAGAATTTGACTGTGGACCATTCTAATTTTAATTTCCCATGTAATATTTTGACTCTTGATTCAATGGGCAATTTTTAAAGAAATGGCCATCTCTACTGTATTCACAAGAAATATCCTCGAACTGGTTCTGTTGCTGACATGTTAGATTACCATTGAAACCATTAACAGTTATGTTCTTAAGCATAGAAGACATAGAGGATACCTGGGCTGCCAAAGAAGCAAGTGTGTCTGCTTTATGTACTCCTGCTGCTCGTCTTTCTAAGGTTGCTTAGCCGGTTGGCCACTGATAGTTATTGTTTGCAATTCTTTCAATAATCTCGTAAACATCGTTATAAGACTTATAAAGAAGGGCTCCATTTGCCAAAGCATCCACCATCATTCTAGTATGAATATTGAGACTAATATAAAAAGTCTCTATTTGAATGCAATAAAGAATGCCGTGATGATGGCACTTTCGTAATAACTTCTTGAACTGCTCCCATGCCTCATATAAAGAATTTTCATCAAGTTGCTAAAATAAAGTTATTTCATTTTAAATCTTGGTGGTTAAAGATGGAGGGAAATATTTCATTAAGAAATGTTCAACCAACTCTTGCCATGTAGTTATGGAACCAGACGGTAGGGAGTTCAACCACGCTCGTGCTTTATCTCTTAAGGAGTATGGAAATAATCTCAGTCTCAAGGCGTCCTCGGTCACCCCAACTAGTTCAAATGAGTCACTCACTGCCATGAATAGACGAAGATGAAGATGTGGATCTTCAGTAGGAATCCCACTAAATTGACCCATATTTTGCAACATTTGGAACATGATCAGCTTCAGCTCGAATTATTATGCCATGATTTTGGGTCTCCTCATACACGAATTGAGCTCATTAAATAAAGGAATGACATATTGTTAAATGGCACAGTTTTTGTTATCGGCAACAATGATTAGATTGTGAGTATTATAAGCGAATGTTCCTCTTGGATTTTGGTTTAGATTTTCGAAATTCATCTTTTCGGTCCTTCTTTGGTTCACTTGCCTTCTCCTTTGTCAAAAAGTCCTTTCAATTTCAGGGTCTACGGAGAGTAAGTCAATAATTTGATCAATACTCATAAACACCTGAAACAAACATAAAAAAACTGGAATTAAAATTTAACGAAAAAAATAAACCAAAATGCAAAATTAACAATTTCAAAAATAATGTCTTTTAAAACAGTCTCCGAAAACGATACCAAAACACTTTATTTATGAAACTTGGAACGACAAAAATGTGCAAGTGTACACAATCGCAACAAGTAATAAAGTGACAAGTAAATGTCGAGTTATCGTACCCACAAGGACTGTGAAAAGAATTATTTATGACATTCATTTAAAACACTTTGGTGAAGAAAAATATCTTGATTTGAGGAGGTGATTAAAAACTAGGATTTTAACTAAGTAAAATAAATAAAAGAAAAGAAAAGTTTCAATGCACGATTTCAAAAGATGATTTTAATCAAGATGACATAATTGTGTTAGATTAATTACATTTCTTAACTTAGAACTATTAAACTCATGTTTATGTTGTAACGAATAAATTCACTGTAACTTGGTAATTTGCTAACTTATGAACATACTCACCTACCAAAATCCATTTATCTCTCGACTATATCTCTATGTCAATTCAACTGATTAAACAAATTTTAATAAGCAAATGAGTTAATGCACATACATACTTATGAAATTAAAATAATCTCTTGTACATATCTCTACGCTAATTCAAACAATTAATTCAATCTCATAAGCACATAAAAGATTACGTGAGGTAACAATGTATTTCTACCTTGAAGCAGTTTAATCAGAATAATCTTGAAGTTATGCAAGGCTAATGTATAGTTAAATACCGTTGCTAATTTAACCCTCAGCTACCTTAGATGATTAAATATGCACTGATTAAGTATCGTGTCAATTAATTACAATTTCCTTCAGTTTAAATAATTAATTCATTATTTACCTTACAATTGTAATGCAAGAATAACTTAGTAATGGTTTTACTTAATCAAACATCTTACCGAGGCCTATAACAACACAAACACAATTTTAATAACTCAAGTAGACGAAATGCAATCAACCTAACACGAATTAAATTTTATCCATATTAATTAAATTAAACATATCAACATCAGAAATATTCATAGACATGTTCATAACAACAACAATAAAATTAAAAGAGTAAGGAACAAGAATCAAATCCTGTGTTTTCTCCGTGGCTTGACTAGTTTGCTTCACTCCACCTTCTTCGCTTGTTCTTATGTAACTGAGGCTTCTATGAACACTTGAATGCTGCTCCAAATAGTGGTTTAAGGACCCTTTTTCAAAAGGTGAAATCGGCAACAAAATGGGGAAGAAAATGAAGAACAATGAAGAGAGAAAAGTGAAAGAGAAGTGAAGAATGAATAGTTTTGAGATGTGTTTGAAGTGAGCAGCCAGGGGGGTATTTATAGGTTGAGAAGGCTGATAAAATAGAAAAAATCAGAAGCCAAAGACGCCCCCCATGGCCGGCCACATATGTGGCATGTTTGAAGATTTCAAACATGCTATTTTTAGTTAGGGGCAAATCTTGAAAGGCATGAATATGGGTTTGAATGCAAATTGAAGGAGTCTTCAAGTGCCATTTTGCAAGCCAAATAATCAGCCAAACAAGCGGATTGGGTCAGCATGTGGGACAGTTTTGGGCTGTCTAGTACTCGGTTGGATCGGTCTTCTCAATTCAGCTCAACTGGGCCCATTTTCATAATTAATTAACGATAATTTATATAACCCAAATTAAATTGGAATAAAATAAAATTTAATTATATTATGAATTGATACACATAATTTGGACCGTCTTAGGCTGAAAATTTAATTTTCCTTGATGCTTCAAAATTGCTCCTCGATTTTGCACTTCTAGCAGTGTTTGCCGAGTCGATTTTCGCCATTTGTGCGAATCTGTCGAAAATGATCAAAATTAATCAAAATTTATTATAAAATTAATTAAAATTCAAAATGTTCATAATTTAAGTACAATTTCATTATTTTATAATAATTATATATTTTCGACAAGAATTTTACTAAAACTGCATGAATTTAAGTTAAAAACAGGTATGAAAAAGTGTGTATATTTTCGTGTTTCCAATGGTGAAAGTGGATCCCAAGACTTTTTTATTGGTTTTAATTTCCAATATTCATAGCCAATTGAGGTACATTCCCTCTTACTGCAAGGCTTGGATAGCTAAGTAGAAGGCGTTGGAAAAGATGCATAGTGGGTAGGACGCTTCATATAATGAGGTGTGGCAATAGTGTCAGGTGCTGGAAAGGTAAGTCCCAGGTTGCATAACAGACCTTGAAATGGGCTCTGCGTACTACAACAACCAATTTCTCTATGGATGCCAAGTGTTCAAGCGTCTATTCTGAGATTTAAGCAATGCTGGGATGCATTTGTGTACTGTAAGCCTATAACAGCCCATTTTTAGAGAAATCAGAACAGTGGTTTCGAGACCACAAATTCAATTATGAAAATAAATTATATTTTAATATTATTTTATGGTCTATAGTATGATAATAATGTTGTGTGAAAATTTCGTAAAGAAATGTTATCGATTACAAGCTTAAATCGATAAAGGATCAAATTGCACAAGAGTAGAAGTTGAGTTCTAATAGCTAAAGGGATTACATAGCTATAGAAATTTAAATTGGATGTCCTTGTATGGTAATTATACCATTAACAATGCTTAGCTATTAAGGATGATGATTCATCCATGGAAAATAAAATTAAAGAAAATGACAAAATTGGAAGAATAAAAAAATAAAGGTGATAAATAACAAAAGATGAAAATATCATCATTTATCATCATCTTCCCCAAATATTTTGCATGGAAACCCTAAGAAAGAGAAATCAAGCTTTCTTGGTCAAATTAGGTAAGTATTCAAGCTCTGTTTTTAGTAATTTTTATATTTTTGAGATCGAGGTAACTTAATCTATTTATTTTGAAGATCAATTTGAAAAGATATCAAAGTATAGAATTTTTCCCATGGATAAATATGCTGAACTTATGAAATTTATGGTAGAAAATGAAAAGTTGTTGATAGATAAACAACTTTTACAAAGTGAATTTTGATGAAAACTTGATTTAGGGACTAAATTGTAAAAATGGGAAATCCATGGAAAAATTTTGATTTTTATGAAACAGATGGTTGTAAATATTACATGAAAATTTTTGTTAGGCTCGAAACAAGAAATAAATTGCATGAACTTTATTTTCCGAGTCTAGGGACGAAATCGTCATTTATTAAAAGTTTAGGGGCTAAATGGTAATTTTTCTTAAAGTGTAAATTGGACTAAATTGAGTATGAATTACATTAAATTTATGTTAAATTTACTCGTATAGATCCGGATAAACCGAATATGGAGTTAGAAAAGGAGAAAATGTTGGATCAGTAGACTTTATGTACACGAACACCTATTGAGATAAGTTCGTATAACTAAATTGTATATGTTTGTATGCTTGAATTGAATGTTGTGTATGTAATTTATATAAATGCCATAAATATGTGAAATGATCACATATTCATTAAAGCTCGATAAATGAAAGTGCCTGAAATAAATGATAATACCTGATAAGTGATAAATGATAAATATGTTATTTTATGCTTGAGTTGAATGTGAACTTTTGAATTGCATAAATGCATAAATATATGAGATTGATCACATACCTGACAATTGCCTGATAAATGTCAAAATTTCGTCTGAATAAATGAAAAATCGATGGATATGTGATTTCTCAAAATAAATGAGGTCCTGCATTTGTTGCTGACAGGATTTAGCTCGGACGAGTAATCCTATTGACTTCATTACAGATAAGAATTAGCCTGGACGGGTAATCCTGATATAATCCCTCTCGAGCATTACAATTAGAATTTAGCCTGGACTGGTAATCCTAATTGAGCTCTTCTGAGCATATGTTACAGAAAGGATTTAGCTTGGACTGGTAATCCTAATTAAGCTCTTGTGAGCATATGCTAGAGACAGGAATTAGCCTGGACTGGTAATCCTGTTATGTGATATATGGCTCAAGAGTGTGTTTCCTGATTAAGTGCCCTAATGGGTACTCCTGAATATGAATTGACAGATTTACTAATTTGTACACTTTGTGTGTACTACCTGAGTATCCGTCGATATTTTCAATAATTCAAAAGGTAAAATCCTAACATGAAAAGAAATGGGTTTTTACATGTATTTTCCTGAAGTACATGAAAACGATGTTGTATGAAATATGGAAGTATGAAATTATGATATACGAACATGGAAATTTGTTTGATGAATACATTCATCTATGAGAGTAGATTTGTACATCTCGGGTGTATTATCTATGTGATTATTAATATTTCAGTTGAATAATGAGCAAAGTTCTGACATGAAATATACTAAAACTCGAGATGAATTATTATAGAATGTACCCAAAAAATATTAAGGATTGAATTGAGAAATGTGGAAAGTTTGTGGGTAATTTGTGAAATAAATGAAAAATATGGGTTGCTAGGGACCTAATTGAAATTCGCCTAGCATGGGTTTGGGTGAAATTGCATGAATTTGTGATTTTATGAAATAAGGACTAAATTGTAAAAGTTATGAAATTATTGGAGCAAAAGTGTAAATGTGCTGTAATGAATGTTTTGGACTAAATTGAATAGAGAGGTAACTAAATAAGTTGATTTTGATTATATATATATCAAGAAAAGTGAAATTCGGATCTAAATCAATGGAAAATCAAAATACTCTACTAATCGACCTATTTCGCAGTTTTAGCATCTGAGGTAAGTTTGTATGTAGTAAGCATTGCTATATTTGTGTTTTAAATGTTTGATATTGCATGAATTGTGAATTACAAACTTGCGGAGACATTTGATGAAGATTCGGCATTAGAAATCTCGTTTGAACCTTAGGAATAAATTAGGATACGAAGGACATGTCATTAGGAGCTTTATTGATTTGGCTACGTGCCATGATATTAGCACTTCGGGTACGAGCTTCACTGATTTGGCTTTAGGCCATGATATTTGCACCTAGGGTGCGTGACTTCTGAGTATCCGACTTTTTATTCTGAATGGTTCATCAGGTATATTGAAGATGTGAAATGGTGAGAAATAGATACATATCAGTACAAGTATGTACAGAAAAACTATACGAGTAATGAGTCTAAGAAAGTTGTGAGTTTATGATCAAGTATGTGGTTAAATTCATGTTAGCTTGAGATTAATGTATTGTTGCATATTATGTCATTTAATTTGAATGGTAAATAAAAGATGAGACTTGCATAATATTTTCAAACGAGCTTACTAAGTTTTATAGCTTACTTTGTTTATTTTCCATGTCTTATAGTGATTGCAAAGCTAGCTCAGATTTGGGGCTGTCGGAGACTTCGTCACACTATTCTACTATCATTTTGGTACTTTTGAGCTTATGTTTTGGTTATATGGTATGTATAGGATTTATGACTATTTTGGTTATGGGTTGATAATGATTTTGGTCATTTGAAATGACTTGTAAATGTTAAATGTTTTGGTTTGCATATAGCCATGAGAGTTGGCTTATTTTGGGTTGATGTGGTGATGTATATATATGTATAAATGGCCTATACTATGAGGTTTATTTTTTCTTATTGAATGCTTAGATGAGATATGCTAGTGAAGGTAGCAAATTGCTTAGTGTATGCCTTATTGTGGATTGGTATATTGAGTACAATTTGAATGAATTAAGAGTTATGATAAACATATGGTTTTAGGTAAAGTTTGCATAATTGAAAGTGTCAAATTAGGTGTTTTGATATTTGAGAATTGTATGCTTTGAATTGGTATGTTTTGGTCTTGCTTGTGCTTGAATTGGATGCCCATATATGCTATGATTATGTGCCAGAGTTGTGTAGGTGTGTACAAATTTGGGTGGCAAAATGGCTTGGTAAATAACCTATATTTGTCCACACGGGCGAGGCACGGGTGTGTGTCTCAGTCGTGTGTAACACACGGTTATGTTACACGGTCGTGTGTCCCTGGTGTTAAATTAAAAAAATCAAGTCAGTATGCTCCAAACGACCTAGCACACAGGCGTCAGATTGGCCATGTGGCCTAAGTTAGTATACGCTATAGGTTTGGCATGGCCTAGCACACTGCCTGGAACACGAGTGTGCATGGCCATTTTTAGGGCATACGAGCTAGCCACACGGGTGAGTGTGTTGGCTGTGTGACCCAAGTCAAAATGTTACACGATGTCGGACACATGCTGGGACACGGCCATGTGCTCCCATTTCGAATGTCTACAAGACCTGCGACACTGGCGTGTTTTTGGCCGTGTGAGAGACACGGTCGCGCCACACGGGCATGTGTCTCCTATTTTTGAGAAACTTTTCTAAGTGTTCTAAAAGTTTCTAAAGTTATCGGTTGTGAATGAATTGTATTTGAATTGTGTAATTGTATGAGAAATGTATGTTTAAATGTGTGATAAGTTTGGCAATGCTTTGTAACCCTATTTTGGCATTTACTAAGGGTAAGGGGTGTTACATTTATTGGTATCAGAGCTACAATTTAGTCGATTCTCGGACTAACATATCGTGTGTAAGAGTCTAACTATACATGACATATATAATCTGTGATAGTTCGATGACTCCTGACAATTTAAAATGTGACTTCGTGTAGTAAATGGATCCCAATCGAGCTACAACTGATAATGTCGAGAGTAATATGCCAGCTCCCGCTCAAGGGGCAACGCCGTCTGAATCTAGACCCGTATCGAGTAGTCATGGAGGAGAGGCTAAAGAAGCCTTTTTTCCAAATGATGAATGAGTGGTTTACGGAGTTTGTTCGAACAAATCCGACTGCTCAACAACATCCACCCCCATCTAATCCCCAACATGTTCCCATAGCCCTCAAGGTCTGGAGCTTCTACGATTGAATAAGTTGCTAGTTGATAAGATTCAAAAATACAGAGTTGAAGAGTTCAAAGCTACTGTTGACGACGATCCCAAAAGAGCTTAGTTTTGGCTTGAAAACATTATTTGGGTATTTGATGAACTTTCTTACACACCGAGTGAGTGTTTAAAATGTGCCATTTTGTTATTGAGGGACATTACGTATTAGTGGTGGAATACTCTAGTATTAGTGGTACCGAGAAAAAGAATCACATGGGAATTCTTTCAGACTGAGTTCCGGAAGAAATACATATGTCAGAGGTTTCTCGATCAAAAGCACAAAGAGTTTGTAATACCCCTAACTCGTATCCATCGCCGGAATAGAGTCATAAGGCATTACAGAAATAAACATAATCCCAACAACTAAATACATAAGTAAATAATTATTCATTCAATCAAGTCATAAAAGTTAACTCAAATCATATGCATAAATTAACACAACTTTTAAATTTAATCATTGTATATCATAAATAAAAATAAGGAGAAAAACATTCACAAGTAACGGTATAAAATATATAATTTGCATCACCAATTTCATATATGTGACATCATCATGGGGTTTGTACATTTCTCATAGGATTTATAAGTTATTACTATTAAAAAGAATTACTAGGTTATAAACCAACTCACTTCATTTCCTGATTTAATCGGTTAATACATGTAAATCATTATACACATTCTCAACTTACACTTAGTTAGTATATTTATTTAGCCACATAACAGGGTAAGTAACACTCATAAGTATAAACACCTTGCACGTATTCAAGACACATAGTAACATACAAAACTAAACAAATACAAGGGTCAAGTGCGCATGTCTTAATATAATATCATAATTCATAATAACTCAATAACATACATAAAGAACTATATGACCGAATGTACATGTCTTCATGATAAATGTGTATATTATGACTATATCCTTGGTATAAACTTAATATAAAATTTACCATTAATATACAACCGAATCATCACATATACATACATGATATACACTTACTCATATGCCAAAGTCTTACTTAACCTTAACGAGACAAAGACGCATCATTTAGTCATTTAAACTAATCACGAACCACATACAACATTTAACACTTAATAATCAAATCTATTTAACTAATACACTTCCACTCATCATTAATTATCACTTTATTTAATTCTATCAAAACGGATTAATCATACCTAAAACATATCATCATAACCGAACATAACTTATAAGACATGTAACAAAATCAACCCAATTCACACTAGAACATTGTCGAATACTCCTTAGCACCAATACATGTAATAACACCTTAACAAAACATAATAACCATTTCCAAATATATATTTTTACTCATGCAAAACCATGACCGAATCACCCATAGGTACTGTCGAAACCATTTTTTTTATCGAGTTTTAGAAAATGGGAATCGACTTTAAGAAAAAAGAAAATGGGAGTCGCCACCAATCTTTTTAGGTGTGATTGGATCACCTTATAAAATGTTTTGTTTTAAAACATTAATTTTGGTCTACGAAAGTCGAGAAAACGGATTCGGGAGTTGGTTACGTACGAGGAAGGGTTAGCACCCTCGTAACGCCCAAAAATTGGTACCTAATTGATTATCAAGTGTCTTTAATGTCGGAAATTTAAAAATTTTAAGATGCAATCCTCTTTTAATATTTTTTATTTTGAAAATTAGGGTTCACTTATATCAAATAAATCAAAATATTACATCCAATAAGTTAGGACATAATATTTTTAAGATATCTGACACTAAGTTAGCCTTGTTGGAAATCCCTATCCAGTAAGTTAGGACACAACGCCTTGAAATTCCGAGACAGTTGCTTGCACTTAGAAAACCTTAAAAACTTAGAAAGGTGCTTGACTATTCGAACTCAACGAGAAAAGTTGCAACCCAATAAGTTAGGGCACTACTTTTCTCGAAATTTCCAAACACCAAGTATTGCCTTTATTTTTAAAAACTTTAAAGTCTCATTTTTTAGATCGATGCATGAAGGAGCATATTAACATAACATACAGGATAACATGTTATAGTAATAGGTAAATTAAAGCACAATAACTAACATATACATATAAGAAACATGGCAAATTTTAAATAAGTAAAATATGCATAAAACACGATATATATTTAAGAAGAATAGGTAAAACACATAAACATGTAATTCATCATATATTTAAATATATTGATAATAAAAATGATGCATGATATACAATTTGACACATATATATAATAAAAATACAATAAAAATAATAATAAGTCAAGCACTCAACATTTAATAAAATTATGAGACCAACATCTAATATATTAACATAATATAATATATATATATATTAAAATATAAAATAAAGTGAGTAATTATTGATAAAAATACCTAAAATATAAATTAAAAATGTTTAAAATAAGTTATGTATAATAATATAATATGAATAAAATATAATGAAATATAATATAAAATAATAAAAATATAATAAGTATTTTGCATATAAAAATATGGTAAAATAATTAGTATAAAAAACAAAATAAATAATATATAATAAAAATATATATATGAGAAAGATAGATATTATAAGGAATGTTGGATAATAAAAATATAGTATGTAATAAAAATATAGTATGAAATATAATATGGTATACGATATAATAATAATAATAATAAAGTAACAAATATTTTACATATAGAAACATAGTATATAAAAATATATAACATATAATAGAATTTAAAAATATATATGATGTATAGCCCATATTATAGGTAAAATATAAAACAATAAATAGAATATGAGTAATTTTCATAAGAATATTATAAAATAAATAATATACATATATAAAATATATAAATAAGAAAAGGTGCAATATATAAATGGAATATGAATATTATTATAAATAAGGATAATATATATACTATTATTTATTAATATTTTTTAAATTTATTTGCCATTTACAAATTTAGTAAATAATAATACAATTTTATAAAAAATATATAAAGAAATATATAAAATAAAATATATAATATAATATAATTTATAGATAAAATATATGATAATAAAAATAATGGATAATAATAGTAATATATAACTAATATTTAAAAAATATACAAAGTATTTAAAGTAAATTAAAATATAAAAAGGATTAAAATTGAATTTAATTAGAAAATCTAAGGCTAATTTGCAAAATAATGAAAATCTTGGGCCTGATTTGAAATGCGCGTTAAATTCAGAGGACTCACTGGGCAATTTGCCCTAATCCCAGAAAACGAAGTCGTTCCTCAGAATAAGTTTTAATGGCCATTAGGACTAAATTGAAGTAAATATAAGAGATTAGGGCTGAATTAAAATAATAATAAAATGAAATTATAAAGCTTAAAATGCGAAAGGACCGATTGAGAAATTAGCCCATTTTCTAAAAACATGCGGATCCTCCCCGGGTCTCAGGTCAACGTGCGGGTCCTAGCTTTGGTACGACGTCGTTTAAAGCTAATTGGTTTTAAGCGAAACAACACTGTTTCGTTAGCGTTATATAAGCCAAATTTCAGTTTTGAAATCATTTGGATACCTAGTTTAAAAAAAAAAAACTTAAAGAAATCCTCTGTAGGAGGATTCGGGGTTGGCCTCAGAGCCTCGTTGGACCCCTGTTCTCAGGCGCATACGCGCCCACGCGCCACCGCGAACTTCGCCATGCGTACTGGTCGGAGACTTGGAAATTTCCCGTTTCAGCGCAGATCGAAAGAGGATCGTCTCCCTTTTTCCTTTTTTAATCGCAATATATATATGTGCATGTATTTAAAAGAAAATTTCACCTTTGTATATTCAATCGACTGTGATGCTTTTTGTATATGTGCGCAAGAATAAATTCTTTTGTTGAATCTCTATATTCTCTTTTTATTGATTCTCTCTGTATATTCCAAGAACGTAAGTCCCTTTTTTACAAATCGGAGGAAAGGCTTTATAGCCTTTAGACTATACATGTTTAGGAAAGAAATCTTTGATTTCTTTCCTTATTGGTTTTAGTTTACATGCTGCTATTTGGTTTCCTTTTCTGTTTCGTGTCTGTTGGTTTCTTTTGTCTTGTCTTGCAGGTATTCGCGAGAACATCACGGTGATGTCGATTCATGCGATGATCGCGGCGTGGTACAAGGCCAAAGCCACGGCGCCGATGGAGCCCACTAGAACGGCACGAGACGAACGGTCATGATGCTTGGGATGCTTGTGACGCCTAGGGTTTCTGAAACCCTAGGTCTCTCTGCTTTCTGTTTAACAAATTGGGCCACTTGGGCCTCATTTATTTTTTGGGTCTGGGTGTAACGAGTATGGGCTATCAGGTTGTAACCGGGCATAGGGTTTAGGTATTTGGGCTGCTGGGTTTTAATTTTTTTTTTTTGGGTTTGAAAGTTATTTGGGCCTGTGTTTGGGCTCTTGTAAACTGGACTTTTAAAATAAATAACATTTATTTATTTATTTCATATTTCTGTTTTAGTTTTAAGGCCCGGTCAAATTTGGGCTACTACAGCTGCCCCTCTTTGCTCATTGCTGTGTGACGAGAATCGAGCAAAGATTTAGAAAGACCATATTTGACCGATCTTATCAAATCATGGTCTTCAATCTGCTTCTTGTAAACTTATGACTATCGTGTTAATATCTTCGATCTGCTCTCCGAACACAGAGACGCCAAATCTGCTTCTTCGATTTGTTCTCTAACAATACAGAGATGCCAAATCATCTTAGATTTACTTCAGCGTAAGCACGCGAAAACCAAATCAGCTATGTCTTCGATTTGCTCCTTGTAAACACAAGGATACCAAACCATCTTGGATCTGCTTCAGTCTAATCATCTGAAGGTTAGATCTGCTATGTGTCTGCCCTCCGTCGAATATGGAGACACCAAACTTCGATTTGTTCTCTGACAATACAGAGATGCCAAATCATCTTAGACTTGCTTCAGCGTAAGCATGGGAAAGCTAAATCAGCTATGATTTCGATTTGTTCCTTGTAAACACAAGGATGCCAAATCATCTTGGATCTACTTTAGTCTAATCATTTGAAGGTTAGATCTGCTATGTGTCTGCCCTCCGTCGAGTATGGAGACTCCAAACTTCTATCTGCTCTCTGACAATACAGAGATGCCAAATCATCTTAGATTTGCTTCATCGTAAGCACATGAAAGCCAAATCAGCTATGTCTTCGATTTGTTCATTGTAAGCACAAGGATGCCAAATCATCTTGGATCTTGCTTCAGCCAGATCTGCTATGCAGTGGCCTATTACCCTACTGCTTAGGGTATTAAGGCGCGTCGTTTTTGATAACCTGTAGAATGATTATGCCTGAGGATTAGGATGCCATGATCGAAGTGAGTCAAATGTTCCTAATTAAACATGTTATGATCCAAAATGTTGTGAACATGACCCCTATCCTAGGCGTTACCACTCATTCCTTCATTTGTCTTTTCTTTTCTCAAAGTATTATTCTTGCTCAGCCTGTAGGCCTGTACCCTTCCTCCAATGCTACGATCCACTAAGAATGTCTGTAAGATAATCTTTCCTTAGAATTGAATCGTTGGTTTTGTCCATTTTCCTTTTGGACTGGAAGAAAGAAATTCCTCGAGTTCCTTCATCCCTTACTTATGTGAATTTCTCGAACAATTGTCCTATTTTAGTTTCTTGTATTATCTAGAAATTCCAGAGTAATGCGCAAAACTTTGTTTGTAAACATATTTAGTTCATCTATCATTATTTCAATGTAACATACTTAAAGAAAAATGGAAGATAAATAAATCTCTAAGAATAATTGAATTTGAATGAATTAAGAAAAAGATACAAAGGAAATTAATCTGAAAGCCTATCTTTGAGAAGAGAGAAAAGAAATCTAAAGATAGCAAACAGGCCAAAAATTAGATGCCCTAAATATCGCCACTTGAGTGCTTATACATCAACTTAACGAAGGCATGTGTTTAGAAGATTCAAAGTACTCTGTCGGTGCCCCAGTATGCAACGTTCTTCGTTCTTTGTCGATCAAGATTACCGATGCTTCAAAATTTAAGTCGCTCTTTCGGGTTTTCAACTCAAAACCCTTTTGGTCACAAGGCGCCTTTTGTGGGTTTTCACCTTGGCCTCTCCATTTTTCTCTTTTTCCTCTTTTTTTCGATTTTCGAAATCTCAAAGCGCCCTTTGCGGGTTTTCACCTTGGATTCTCTTCTCCTTTAGACAAAGTATTTTTTAAGTCAATCTGAGTTCGCTGGGTTGGGTAAACTTTTCCCATCCATTTCCATTAAGATCAATGCACCGCCAGAGAAAGCTTTCTTCATGACATACGGCCCCTCCCAATTCGGCATCCATTTCCTCTAAAGTCCTTTTGAATAGGAAGGATCTTTTTCAGTACAAGGTCTCCCTCGTGGAACTCTCTTGGTCGAACTTTCTTGTCATAAGCTCGCATCATTCACTTCTGATACATCTGACCATGTCAAATGGCTCTTAGCCTCTTTTCCTCAATCAAGTTCAACTGGCCATATCGGGATTGAACCCATTCAGCTTCATCTAACCTTATCTCCGTCAAAATTCGAAAGAGAAGGTATTCCTATTTCAATAAGTAACACTGCTTCCATCTTATAAACTAATGAGAATGGGGTTGCCCCAGTAGAAGTTCTGACAGATGTTCGATAGGCTAGGAGTACAAACGGTAACTTCTCATGCCAATCTCTATAGGTATCAGTCATCTTCCCCACTATTTTCTTAATGTTTTTGTTGGCGGCCTCCACTGCCCCATTCATTTTTGGACGATAAGGAGAAGAATTGTGATGCTTGATCTTGAACTGGTCGCAAACCTCTGCTATCATTTTGTTGTTCAAGTTCAATGCATTGTCAGATATGATCTTCTCAGGTATTCCATACTGACAAATAATCTCCTTCTTCAAGAATCGACTCACAGCTGACTTAGTAACATTCGCATAAGAAGTGGCCTCTTCCCATTTTGTAAAGTAGTCAATTACCACGAAGATAAACCGATGTCCATTCGAAGCTTTCGGTGATATTGGTCTAATGACATTCATGCCCCACATGGAGAAAGGCCATGGAGAAGTCATAACATGCAAAGGAGAAGGTGGTATATGAATTTTGTCCCCATAAATCTGACACTTATGACATTTCTTGGTATAGTTGATACAGTCCCCTTCCATAGTGGCCCAATAATAGCCAAACCTCAAGATTTGCCTTGCCATCGTGAACCCATTTGCATGCGTCCCACATACGCCTTCATGAACTCCTTCTAAAATTAGCTTAGCTTCCATAGCATCGACACATCTCAAAAGTACTTGGTCTTTCCTTCTCTTGTACAGGATATCCCCGTCCAAGACATAGTCGCAAGCTAACCTTCTCAAAGTTCGTTTGTCATTTTCATTGGCTTATTCAGGGTATTTACGATCTCTCACATATCGTAATATATCTTGATACCAAGGGTTATCGTCCTTTTCTTCCTTCTCAATGTTACAACAATGAGCTGGAACCTCGTAGACACTCATTTGAATTGGTCTCATCTCTTCCTCTTTATTCGTCTTAATCATTGAGGCCAAGGTTGCTAAAGCATCTGCCATCTGATTTTTGTCTCGTGGGAGATAATTGAAGGTGATGTCATCGAACTCCTTAAGTAACCCTAAAACTATCTTTCGATAATTGGTCAATTTAGGGTCCCTTGTCTCCCATTCACCTCTAAGCTGATAAATTACCAACGTAGAATCTCCATATACTTCTAGGGTTTTTATACCTTGCTCTATAGCTACTTGAAGTCCCATGATGCATGCTTCATACTCAGCCATATTATTCGTGTAATCAAAGTCCAACTTGCACGTAAACGTGTAATGATTGCCATTCGGGGATACCAAGACTACCCCAATTCCATTTCCGACTTCATTAGAAGCCCCATCAAAATTTAGCTTCCAAGGAGAATCTTCGGTCGTTGCTATACATATTAACTCCTCATTTGGATAATCAAAGTTCAATGGCTCATAATCCTCTAGAGCCCTACTGGCCAAGAAGTCTGCTACCGCACTTCCTTTTATAGCCTTCTAACTTATGTAGACTATATCAAACTCTAAAAGCAAAATTTGCCATCTCACCATTCTCCCATTTAGGGCTGTTGACTCCATCATGTATTTCAATGGATCAAGCTTTGAGATGAGCCAAGTGGTATGGTATAGCATGTACTGTCTTAATATCCGAGTTGTCCAAATCAGCGCACAGTACAACTTTTCAATTGGTGGATATCTCATTTCACAGTCAGTGAATTTCTTACTGAGATAATAAATTGCCTTCTCCTTTTTCCCTGATTCGTCATGCTGATCAAGCACACATCCCATAGAATTACTGAACACTGACAAGTACAGTATTAACGGTTTATCTGGGCTAGGTAGAGATAATACTGGAGCATTCAACAAATACTGCTTGACCTTTTTAAAAGCATTCTGGCACTCCTCATCCCAAGTACCTTGATTGTGCTTTCTGAGGAGGCGAAAGATAGGATCACATTTCTCAGTTAGTTGTGAAATGAACCGAGGGATGTAATTCAACCTTCTTAGGAATCCTCGAACTTCTTTTTGTGTTTGTGGTGGAGGCAATTCTCGTATTGCTCTGACTTTGTCTGAATTAACTTCTATTCCCTTTTCACTGACTACGAAACCCAATAGCTTTCCCGATCTAGCTCCGAAGGTGCACTTTGCCAGATTGAGCCTCAACCGAAACTTTCTCAACCTCAAGAATAGTCTTCTCAAAACTTCAATATGCTCTTTCTCTATTTGGGACTTAGCAATCATGTCATCAACATATACTTCAATGTCCCTATGCATCATGTCGTGAAACAAGTTCACCATGGCCCGCTGGTAGGTTGCCCCTGCGTTCTTCAATCCAAACGGCATTACTTTGTAGCAAAAAGTGCCCCACAAGGTTATGAAGGTGGTTTTATCCATGTCCTCTAGATGCATCTTTATCTGATTGTACCCCGAGAAACCATCAATAAAGGAAAACAATGAATGTCCCGCCGTGTTGTCTACCAAAGTGTCGATGTGCGGCGAAGGAAAGTTGTATTTTGGGCTAGCTTTATTTAGATCTCTGTACTCAACACACATTCGTACCTTCCCGTCCTTCTTAGGGACCGGCACAACATTAGCTACCCATTCGGAGTACTTGACCTCTTGTAAGAATACTGCATCAAACTGCTTCTTAACCTCATCTTTTATTTTTAAAACAATGTCTGGCCGCATTCTCCGCAACTTCTGTTGGACTGGTTTGCAATCCTGTCTTATCAGAAGATGATGTACTACAATGTCGGTACTCAATCCGGGCATATCCTGATATGACAATGCGAAGATATCCTTGAACTCTCGAAGCAACTCAACCAGACCATGCCTTGTGTCCTCGGTAATCAGTGTTCCAATTTTCAACTCCTTCTCTTCCTCTAGGGCTACATTTTCTATTGCCTCTTTCTCATGCGGCATAATTCTTTTTTCCTCCTATTTTACCATTCTTAACAGATCAGGAGACACATCACAATCTTGAATATCTTCAAAATCCTGAGATACCTCTAAACACATGTCTTGCTCGCAAGAGAAATCAGGAGTTGCAGTATCAGTGCTCATATCATTGATATCTAGGGACCTGTGGGGGTATGAAAGAATATACAAAGAATGAATGAATGAATCTATGAATGATTGTTTATGTCCTATTAATGAAAGAATAAGAATTGCAAAAGTTTAACGAAATATTGATTGATAAAAAGAAACCATATTCGTCCAAATTGATAATAAAGTTATGTTTTATTAAAATAATAATAGATGATCATAAGCCTTTTTCACAAACGTAATCTTACTACTCCTAGGTCTTAGAGTAATAGACATGTTTCAGGAATTACTCTGAAAAATTCCTAAAGACAACAGGAAGGTCCTCTGCAGTCTAATTGTTCAGAAAGCTCCTCGGTTTGTAAGGGCGAATGCCCTCGAGGCTTCCTTGCTCCAATCCCTCATTGTGTACAGTATTAACCTGATGACTTTCTTCTACCAGTAACCCTCCTAACTTAAAGGATTTGGATATAGATGGGAATGTCATCAGTTCCCACTCCACTTCTCCTCCGTTCAAACGCATTTTTCTTCTCGCTTGGCGCTTCTCAACCTCTTGCCTCTGGTGCTTATGGTCTGGCTTGAAGCCCAAACCAAAGTGATCTTTCTTCTCAATCAGTTTTGGGATTTGAACCCCTCCTTGCAACTGCCTTCCTAGTCCTTTTCCTGGCAATGCTTCCTTCCCCATCATCATTTGTAGGGCCATCCTTGTGGCTCTAGACATTTTGGGTACCGGTACCTCACTTTCTTCCAAAATGAAGGTTGCATTGATGATTTCTAAAGAGCGGAAAGAACACTCAATAGCCTCTTCATTCACCTCGACATAAGGGGCCTTGCTAGTGACTGCTGTTATAATGTCCTCCTCTGCATTGATGGTTATTAACCGTCCATCTGTCACTAACTTCAATTTTTGGTGCAATGAGGAGGTCACAGCTCCTGCCGAGTGTATCCATGGTCTCCCTAATAAACAATTATAGGAGGGCTTGATATCCATCACCAAGAAATCAACTTTATATGTATTTGGCCCAATTTCCAAAGGGATGTTAATTCGTCCCATCACTTTTCTTTCGGTTCCATCGAAGGCTCTTACCACATTGTGACATGTTTTCATATACGAACTGTCAATGGGTAATCTGTTCAATGTGGATAATGGAAGGACGTTCAAAGTAGACCCGTTATCAATGAGTACACTTGGAAGCGTGTATCCCTTGCACCGAGTAGTGATGTGCAAGGCCTTGGTTGACCCTATGCCCCTAGGTGGAATTTCATCATTATTGAAATAGATGAAATTGTCAGAACTGATGCTATTTACCAACCGGTCCAACTTGTTAACGGATATGTCGCGGGTGACATATGTTTCGTTAAGTACCTTCAACAATGCATCTTGATACACCTCAGAACTCAGAAGTAGGGCTAATACTGATATACGCACTGGCTGCCTACGCAACTGCTCGACCACACTATACTCACTATGCTTAAGGAACTTTAGAAACTCCTTAGCCTTTTCCTCTTTTATCGGCTCCTTGACAGGCACTTTAACCTCTTTCCTCTTCTCAACGTCAACATCCTTTGCTTTCGTGGGCTCCACTCTGATGCCCCCTATCATAACGCTTCCCACTTCGTGTATGGGAACCTTTGTTTTGCACGCCCCTAGACGCACTGGCTATACTCTCCCCCTCAGGTACTGTTACACTGTAGTCATAGCTCCATGGTACCCACTTGTCACCTGTAAGGGAAAGGAATGGGTTTATGGATAACGACCTTGGGCCCGGTTTGCGCCCCCACTTCATTATTCCCCGGCAAGGAAATAATAATTCTTGGTCGGCTGATTCCTTGTCGTTCTTTTTCCAGCACACATATTTGTCTTTTGCAAGAACAACCCTTAAGAATTTGTAGCTTTTTGTTAATCTTTTTATCGAAGGATCAGAAAAAAATGGGTCCAGATCTCCTGCGGGAATGATTTGGAAGATCCAAAACCAAAAATAGTGGTATTTGGTAGCAACAACATAATAGAGGCAGTCAATTTTGAACTCTTCACAATTTTGGATCATATGACCCACCTCTCCATGGAATTCACAATAGTCCCCTATTCTTTCTCTACCTTTTCCAGAGGTCAACATACCTCTCTTCACCATATCCTCCCATATTACTTTCATGGGTGTCTTCACCTTAGCAATATCTTCCTTGATTCTTCCTTCCCTAGTTTCATCAATGGCATTCACTCCTTGATTGCCATGATCTGGTAACGGGTTTTCAGCATTAGGGCTACTATCGAATTTCACAACCCCCATCTTGATAAGCCTCTCCACGGCCTTCTTGAATCTGGTAACGGGTTTTCAGCATTAGGGGTACTATCGAATTTCACAACCCCCATCTTGATAAGCCTCTCCACGGCCTTCTTGAATCTGGTGCAGTTTTCAATCGAATGCCCCGATATTCCCGTATGATATTCGCATTTAGCATTTGCATCATACCATTTGGAGTACGGTGGCTGTAGCGGTTTCAAGTGAAATGGAGCAATGGCATGTGCATCATATAAGCTTTGATAAAGCTCACGATACATCACAGGGATAGGCGTGAATTGCATCCTTTCCAAATTCTGTCTTATGCCCGATTCCTATCCTTGAGTACTTTCTTGCTCGACTGCAGCTGCTTTGGGTTGACCAACTGTGATTGTCCTCGAGTTGAGACTATTCATGTTATTCACCTCGTTGTCCTTTCTCCTTGGGGCCGATCTTTTAGCCGTTTCCCCCTCAATTTTACCGCCCCTTATGGCGTTCTCAATCATTTCTCCTGCCATAACTATATCCACGAAACTTTTCATGGTGCTTCCAATCTTGTGAGTGATGAACGGCGCTTTCAAAGTGTTGATAAACAACATGGTGGTCTCCTTTTCTAACAGTGGTAGTTGTACTTGCATTGCCACCTCCCTCCATCGTTGTGCGTATTGCTTAAAACTTTCATTAGGCTTTTTCTCCATGTTTTGAAGCGTGATCCTGTCCGGCATCATATCAGTCACATGGCTGTACTGTTGCATGAAGGCTTGTGCAAGATCTCTCCATGAACTGATTCTTGTACGGCTCAACTGATTGTACCACCTAGCCGCTGCTCCTACTAAGCTGTCTTGAAAACAATGGATCAATAGTTGATCATTGTTCACATACCCAGTCATTCTCCTACAAAACATTGTTATGTGTGCCTCTGGGCAAGTAGTCCCGTTGTACTTTTCAAACTCTGGCATCTTGAATTTGTGAAGAAGTACCAAGTCTGGGACCAAACTTAAGTCTTTGGCATCAATATGATAATTGCCAGCACCTTTCAAAACCCTAAACTTCTCCTCCAACCACTTGCAACGATCCTCCAACTATTTTGAGGATTCGGTTGGCATTCTTTCCCTCTATATCATATCCAGATCAAGAGTGATAGGGTTGATAGGGCTATCGCCCAAATTATCTCCCGACCCAGATGGGAAATTCATGGGGATTCCAGCATCAACTGGCCCATGTTGAGGCCTTACAATGATAGATAGCCTTCTAGAAGGTGCCTCGGTTTACAGTGGCACATGAGGCGGAGTAAAACCCAGAGGATGATCCTCACCTTCCTCACCAGTGATAGCCAAGGGGGCTTTCCCTTTATCAGTGGCCCTTAGCAGTTGAGCCATTTCAGCCATCATATTCCTCTGAGCCTCTAGCATTTGCTCCCTCATGTCATTCTGCATTTTGGCCAACTGCTCTTGCAAGTGGTCTTGCATATCATTTTGCCATTGTTCGAACCTTTGATCCATACTCTTAGTTTTAGTGTGAGTGCCGTAAGGATGTGTGATTTCCAGATTTTCTTTTCTACCTCTCTCTCTGGAAGTAAACTTTAACTAATTAGGGTCTTTCTATAACTTTGAATGCATATGATGTGATGTAATACAAATGCATGAATGCAAAAAGGCATCGATCTCGATTCAATCTTATTTAGAAAAAGAATATCTTTACATACAAATGGATTACATATACGCCTTTGCCCTAATGCCCAAAGTTCTAACTTTATCTAATAAAAGGGCTAACTCTCGACCTTTATTAGACACTGACTCATACATCATACTCAACGCATCAGCTCGTACTGCTAAGTCTCGAACATATTCAGCAATCTCTTGAATCTGCGCTATAGCCTCCCCAATAACGTAATCCTTGTCTCTGACTTAACCTTTAACTTGATGGAGCTCTCCTTTTATACAATCTTCTTGTGCCTCGAGCTGCTCAATCCGAAGTTCACCATCATGCAATGCCACTTCCAAATCTTCAACCTTTCTTTTTATCTCCTTTAACTCGACCGTAGGATCATGGTTTCGATGCTAACGAAGGGATCTTCCAAGCTCAGTTAACTTGGTCTTCAACCCTTTATTCTCTTCCCCTAATGCCAAATTCTACGACCGCATCTCTTGGAACTTCCTCTCCCAATACTCGGCTTTAGCTTTTCCACTTGAACTTCTTTCTGCCACTGTTCCGAAGACCTTCCTAACCCCACTCGCTTTAAAGATACTTGTGCCTTCTTATACTCCTCTTTTAAATCATCTTTGTCTTCCTTAACCTTCCTTTTTTCCTTCCTAACTTTTTCAACCTCCTTCTTTTGCAGGTCAACATCTAGACTCAAGTACATATTCTCCTCCTCAAGCTTTTTTATCTTCTTTTCAAGTTCCAAATTCTTTCTCTTAAATTCTTGATTCATGATATCAAGCTCTGAGGGTACCACTTGTAGATATTCCTCCATTGGTCGAACTTCCTCCATTTTTGTCATAGGGACATTATCATTAATCCTTCTACTCCTCCACTCGACATATTCCGGTGTCGTAGCAGGATTAATGGCCAACCGACAAGTCTTGTTCCAAGCACTAGAAACCTCGCTAACCTTCCTCTTGTAATCGGCTTCTCTGTATACAAACTCACTTTGAGCCAACCCATGATTCACTGGTACGAACTATCTCAATCCATGCTACCTTAGCACGAGCAAATGGGCATAACCAATGGCACCCTAAATTCCCAACAGAGGAACCTAATCAAAGCTGCCGCATCGATAAAGTATCTCTCCAGGAACCATCCATGGAGCTCTCTACTCAACATCCTCCGACTGTAGATTCCGAAGTACTGCCATCCAATTCTCTTCCGGCAACTCCACTTTCCTAGATGAGGCTACTATATCTTTCAACGGGGAGTAGTTCTCAAAGAAAACCCGACAAATAATCCCATCAATCAATCGGAAGTGACTGTAGAACCAAGCCAAAAGTAACTGAACACACCCTATAAACCTGCCTACACCAGCCCTCCTACATGCACCAAAGGACCTGAATGTCTCCGCCAAAATCACAGGGATGAAAGTAACCCTTTTACTGAGTCGATGAAAAAGATCCGTGGTTGCCTCGTCCACATATCCCAAAGCCCTAGGGAAAACCATCAGTCCATACAAACTTAAGGCAAAAACGTCTACCTTCTTCGTCTCATCGAGGTGTGTCAAAATCAGATCTTTCAAAGCGTCCCACGAAATGCACTTGCACTCACCCTTT
Source organism: Gossypium arboreum (assembly GCF_025698485.1). NCBI lineage: Eukaryota > Viridiplantae > Streptophyta > Magnoliopsida > Malvales > Malvaceae > Gossypium > Gossypium arboreum. The sequence goes on from NC_069077.1 coordinate 122,171,206, forward strand.
TCTTTAATTCTGATCATGATCCACTGCTCGCTCATTCCCGTAATGGTCATTAATTTCTTCCAAAAGGTAGGGACACAAGCAGCTCGAGAATAGATCCTATCACTCTGAAACCTGGGACAACGAAGTAAGGCAGTGTACTCCTCCACGGTAGGTACCAAATCTACTTCCCCAAAAGTGACACAATTGTACGCCGGGTTCCAAAACTAAGCAAGGGCTAGGAACAAGTGCTCATCTACCTGAATATCGAGCAAGTAAGGTAAATCTCTGTAATTATCGTAGAATAACTGCTTGGTCTCATTGCCCCACTGATCCCAAATTTCCTTAAGCTCTTGGAAATTATTCTGTGTGACACTAATACAAGTATAATCTGACAGCTCTGACACATATCCCATAGTTATACTGTCTCCCTTTTCTAGCTGAGTTTGTTCTGACCATCTATGAACATCGATGTTGCCCTCCACTCTATCAAGAAGTCCATTCTCCATAATAAAACTTCCTAACTTAGAAACTGACCGTGAATCGATACCTTTGTAAATGCAAAATGACATGCAAACAAAAGAAAAGAAATAGTCAGTATCACATGATATCAATAAATCTCAACGATAATTTATAAGGGTAATATCTAAAGTATAGCTCTAACTAAGTTGGGCTCTTACGCTTTTTCTATATGAGGTTAGTTCTAAAGTTTGAGGTACCGAACCAAACAGATTCCTCGATTCTCACCCATTATAGGCTCATTTGAAACGAGTTCGATTCGGGAATACATTTCCCTATGGCTACACGGAGATGAAAATCTCACGAAACCATAGGTATGGATGTATCCAGAAAGTGATCCACTATCCGGCACGGAGGCGAAAACCTCACGAAGTCGTAGTCTCTCACTCTCACTTAAGTGTGTGACCACAACGGTCATGCAAATGCAATGCGTATCAGAATATATAACATATACAATAATACAGACACATGTAATACAAAGAGGATTGAATTTTAAAATTTTTCAAATTTCCGACATTAAGACAAAAGGTAATCAATTATACGGCTTGACTTTCTTATTAGTCCCTAGTGGACTCACCAAGCTGTCGAAACCATTTTTTTATCGAGTTTTGGAAAATGGGAATCGACTTTAAGAAAAACGAAAATGGGAGTCGCCACCAATCTTTTTAGGTGTGATTGGATCACCTTATAAAATGTTTTGTTTTAAAACATTAATTTTGGTCTACAAAAGTCGAGAAAATGGATTCGGGAGTCGGTTACATACGAGGAAGGGTTAGTACCCTCGTAACGCCCAAAAATTGGTACTTAATTAATTATCAAGTGTCTTTAATGTCGGAAATTTAAAAATTTTAAGATGCAATCCTCTTTTAATTTTTTTATTTTGAAAATTAGGGTTCACTTGTATCAAATAAATCAAAATATTACATCCAATAAGTTAGGACATAATATTTTTAAGATATCTAACACTAAGTTAGCCTTGTTGGAAATCCCTATCTTGAAACAACGAAACGCCATATCCAGTAAGTTAGGACACAACGCCTTGAAATTCCAAGACAGTTGCTTGCACTTAGAAAACCTTAAAAACTTAGAAGGGTGCTTCACTATTTGAACTCAACGAGAAAAGTTGCAACCCAATAAGTTAGGGCACTACTTTTCTCGAAATTTCCAAACACCAAGTATTGCCTTTATTTTTGAAAACTTTAAAGGCTCATTTTTTAGATCGATGCATGAAAGAGCATATTAACATAACATACGGGATAACATGTTAGAGTAATAGGTAAATAAAAGCACAATAACTAACATATACATATAAGAAACATGGCAAATTTTAAATAAGTAAAATATGCATAAAACACGATATATATTTAAGAAGAATAGGTAAAAACACATAAACATGTAATTCATCATATATTTAAACATATTGATAATAAAAATGATGCATGATATACAATTTGACACATATATATAATAAAAATACAATAAAAATAATAATAAGTCAAGCACTCAACATTTAATAAAATTATAAGACCAACATCTAATATATTGACATAATATAATATATATATTAAAATATAAAATAAAGTGAGTAATTATTGATAAAAAATACCTAAAATATAAATTAAAAATGTTTAAAATAAGTTATGTATAATAATATAATATGAATAAAATATAAGGAAATATAATATAAAATAATAAAATATAATAAGTATTTTGCATATAAAAATATGGTAAAATAATTAGTATAAAAAAATAAATAATATATAATAAAAATATATATGAGAAAGATAGATATTATAAGGAAAATTGAATAATAAAAATATAGTATGAAATATAATATGGTATACGATAATAATAATAATAAAGTAACAAATATTTTACATATAGAAACATAGTATATAAAAATATATAACATATAATAGAATTTAAAATATATATGATGTATAGCCCATATTATAGGTAAAATATAAAACAATAAATAGGATATGAGTAATTTTCATAAGAATATTATAAAATAAATAATATACATATATAAAATATATAAATAAGAAAAGGTGTAATATATAAATGGAATATGAATATTATTATAAATAAGGATAATATATATACTATTATTTATTAATATTTTTTAAATTTATTTGCTATTTACAAATTTAGTAAATAATAATACAATTTTATAAAAAATATATAAAGAAATATATAAAATAAAATATATAATATAATATAATTTATAGATAAAATATATGATAATAAAAATAGTGGATAATAATAGTAATATATAACTAATATTTAAAAAATATATAAAGTATTTAAAGTAAATTAAAATATAAAAAGGATTAAAATTAAATTTAATTAGAAAATCTAAGGCTAATTTGCAAAATAATAAAAATCCTGGGCCTAATTTGAAATGCGCGTTAAATTCAGAGGACTCACTGGGCAATTTGCCCTAATCCCAGAAAACGACGTCGTTCCTCAAAATAAGTTTTAATGGCCATTAGGACTAAATTGAAGTAAATATAAGAGATTAGGGCTGAATTAAAATAATAATAAAATGAAATTATAAAGCTTAAAATGCGGAAGGACCGATTGAGAAATTAGCCCATTTTACAAAAACACGCGGATCCTCCCCGGGTCTCGGGTCAACGCGCGAATCCTAGCTTTGGTACGACGTCGTTTAAAGCTAATTTGTTTTAAGCGAAACGGCACCGTTTCGTTAGGGTTATATAAGTCAAATTTCAGTTTTGAAATCATTTGGATACCTGGTTTAAAAAAAAAAACTTAAAGAAATCCTCTGTAGGAGGATTCGGGGTCGGCCTCAGAGCCTCGTCGAACCCCTGTTCTCAGGCACATACGCGCCCACGCACCACCGCGAACGTTGTCACACGTAGTGGTCGGAGACTGGGAAATTTCCCGTTTCAGCGTAGATCGAAAGAGGTTCGTCTCCCTTTTTCCTTTTTTAATCGCAATATATATATATGTGCATGTATTTAAAAGAAAATTTCACCTTTGTATATTCAATCGACTGTGATGCTTTTTGTATATGTGCGCAAGAATAAATTCTTTTGTTGAATCTCTATATTCTCTTTTTATTGATTCTCTCTGTATATTCCAAGAACGTAAGTCCCTTTTTTTACAAATCGGAGGAAAGGCTTTATAGCCTTTAGACTATACATGTTTAGTTCTTTCCTTATTGGTTTCAGTTTATTTGCTGCTATTTGGTTTCCTTTTCCGTTTCGTGTCTGCTGGTTTCTTTTGTCCTGTCTTGCAGGTATTCACGAGAACATCACGGTGATGTCAATTCACGCGATGATCGCGGTGTGGTACGAGGCCAAAGCCACTGTAACACCCCTTACCCAGCCCAGACGTTATGGCCGGATCCGACATGCCACATCGAAGCATTCAAAACATTTCCGATCCAGAAAGAAAACTTATTGAGTGATTTAAAAGATGATTTCATTATAGGTTAAAGTGAATGAAAGCTGTACACCAGGTAGGAAACCGGAAAAGAAGAGGTGAGTCCATCGGACTGCTTAAGTACCAAACTCCCTTCGGATCCAATCCTAGACATGCAAACCGCCATTGCCATACCTTAACGTCATGTATATTTCTAGGAAACCGATTTGATTAAGTCCTTTTTAGGAAAAGTGATTAATTTTGGAAAATATCTTCATTGCGGAAGCTTTGCTTGTTTTCGTGTTATTTTGAAATCAATTACTATTTTTGAAAACGCGCCCTAAAGCTATCCAATTTCAACAGTTAAATATAAATATTACCTATCTTAATAAAACATATAAAAACCATCAAAAATAAATAAGCGGCCTTATTACATTTATAAGCCCAAAACCTCAAATGTAATTAAAAGGATGTCAGGTTCACCAGAATAAAATCAAACTTTCAGAACGGGTGGCCACTCCGAATTCCCTCACAGATCCAAGCCCACTATGGTTGGGGATTACCTGCGTGGATGAAAATAAAAGGGGTGAGTTTGGGGAAACTCAGTGTGTAAAATAACCCAACCATAGTCTAAATCAGCTCAACCCACGTAAATGAATAAGTTGGCCTTAGCCTGCAATGTAAATTCGAATAAAGCCCATAGGCCCATAATGTAACGTAATGTATATTACATGTTTATGCGAAACCCAACCCATTCATCCATAACACCCCTGCATCAGCCTTACACTATGTGGGAGAACCGCTACACACCACGTAAATCGCAATGAGGTCGCGGATATTGTGACGAAGTCACCAGATATAGATATTGTGGCAGAGCCACCAGAACAGATATATGTGGCAGAGCCACTATATCAGATAATCGTGGCATAGCCACCAGAACAGATATATGTGGCAGAGCCACCAGATCAGATAATTGTGGCATAGCCACTAGGACGCTTCCTCCATAATATAACCCATGTCCCCATACAACAGATATATAATCATGGCATACATCATACAGAATCAGATCGTCATGCTTTTCAGTCAAAATTAACCCTAGGGGTATAACGGTAATTTTGCACCTAGGGGTATAATAGTAATTTTCCATGCATAGGGGTATTATAGTAATTTAGTTGCTTTTAGGGTTTTCATGCATATCCTAACTATTTACATACTATCAGAACACTTACCGCGCATACTTACCGAATTGGGCCCGTTGGCCCATGAACCCGATCTTTGGCCCATTAAGCCCAAATTATCAAAATGTACGAAATCGCGTCATCGCAGCTTTATTACTTTAGATTACCAAATATACAAACCCAACTATCTTACGAGCATTCAGACACTCAGAATTCCCAAAATACCGACTATTCGACATTTCAGCTTTTCAACTTTTGCCAATCTAGTCTATGAGAGGGTGTCAATTACACACCTGCTTACGACGATATGTCGATTTAGATCCACACACGAACCACCTACAATTGGATTACTAACACGTTAATCTAACTATTCAAATACAAACTACGTATTAACCCCTTACAATATTCGGCCAACCACACCTACAGATCATAGTCAGCTCATAAGAAAACAATAAGCAACTACTTAACAAATTTTTGTCAATGTTTACCACATAATCATAATTTCACTGCAAGCTGTCTTCCTGAGCAATAGTCACTAAATTATTTATAACTAGAGCTACGAAACTCCAAATCAAGTGCCGTTAATTTTCCCTGAAAATAGACTCATATATCTTCTATCCATAAAATTTTCAGAATTTTTGGTATGGCCAATCAATACCAGAGTTTTCTTAAATTTTCCCATGTTTCACTGTTTAACTAATCTGACCACTCTTCATTACGAATCAAATTTCTCATTGTACAGAATTCAAAATATGTTCTCGTTTATTCCATTTGAAACTAGACTCATTAATCTTTAATTACATAATTTATGCAGCTTCTAACTCATCTCCCACAATTTCTGGTGATTTTCGAAAGTCACATTACTGCTGCTGTCCCAAGCAGATTTATTACCAAATCACTCTTTCACACCTAACTTGCATGCTTGTTATTTAAACATGTATATCACCGATCAATCATCACATATCTATGATTTTACTTAAGTATAATCTCCATTTCATCATTTTAAAGCACAACATGTTAGCCGATTTTTCCCCTTAGCATCTAAGGCACATGCATGCTCATTTGTTTGACTCAACTTCACCTATCTTCCATTTTTCATCAAAAGAACATGAAACAACAACCATTTCCTTCATTTTAATTCATGACTAAATGCTCACAACACAACTAAAAACCAAAATATGCTTCAAGAGTTAAGGTAGAATCAAGAAGAACTCATGAACATCAAGATAGAAGCAAACTACCATGAACTTACCTTCAATTTTCTTCCCTAAGTGACCGAACATTTAAGAGCTTTCTCCTCTCCTTTCTCTTCTCTAACTTTCGGTTATGATGAACAAAGATGGACAAAACTTTGATATTTTCACCCCTTTTTCTTTTAATAAAATTTCATATTTCATCCATTTAATTCTTTAATACAAAAGACATGAAATGCCCATCATGGAACATTTACCTAAACCATTATCATGGAACATTTACCTAACCCATTATCATGGAATATTTACCTAATCCATTATCATGGAACATTTACCTAACCCATTATCAATTTGTACCATGAATTATGGATATCAAGTGCTCATATTGTCTACAACAACATGATGGCTGGCCACTTCATGTAAAATGGGAGGTTTGTCATGCAAATCCTCCTATTTTGCACTCCTATTTATTTGGCCACTTCAATTTAGCCTATAGCATTTTCAAACATTTTCATATAGGTTTTATTTCATAATTTCACCCCCTTTTTCTTATGGAACAAAAATTAACTAAAATTGCCGGGTTCTATCTTAAGCTTGGGCCTCATTTATTTTTTGGGTCTGGGTGTAACGGGTATGGGCTATCAGGTTGTAACCGGGCATAGGGTTTAGGTATTTGGGCTGCTGGGTTTTAATTTTTTTTTGGGTTTTGAAAGTTATTTGGGCCTGTGTTTGGGCTCTTGTAAACTAGACTTTTAAAATAAATAACATTTATTTATTTATTTCATATTTCTATTTTGGTTTGAAGGCCCGGTCAAATTTGGGCTACTACAGGTACTATCCAAGTCATCAACTATTTTAATGCACATAACACACGCAAGCTTAACAAAGTTTCATTCATTCACAACATATAAACCCTATTGAGCTCATACCATGAACATATAAAACCGAATTCAACTGGAGAAATTGTCACAACCAAAACACAACCCAAAACCAACTTAACAATTTAGCCATTTTCGCATGGCCTTAGTTACATAGCCAAAACCGACATTTCAAAATATGTTCCAGCCTATACATCCCATAATTTAAGATTAGCTAATAAGATACCAAAACGGCGGATAGTGTGATGAACTTGGCTGACAATTTCCCCGTGCTTGTAGCTAGATTCCAAAATCTATAAAACAAAGAATTGAATACATGAATAAGCTAATATAGCTTAGTAAGTTTAAAAACAAGTAGACACTTTCAAGATTTAATCATTTCTTTCAAGCCAAGCCGAACAGTATAAGAAACCAATTTTAACATCAAATTTACAAGTGAATCAAATGGTAGCATAATCATGCATATTACTACATAGTCGAACGCTATCACAACGACAATGACCAAATGTGAAACCAACTTCTTAAGTGATAATTCTACTATACAATTAAGTACACATACATACTCATTCATATGAACACAAGAATCCAACTAACAATATCATGTACATTTGTATACAATGATACTTTACTTAGACCGAATGCTTATATAATCAAGATTAACAAAACATTATTTAACGTTCAAGGCTGAATGATCAATAAGTACCTAGTTCACATGTTCATAGTATAATCCCATGTACTTATGTTAACCATTTGACCGAATACACATAAATGCACATACACAAAATTTAACACTTATTCAATAATGTACAATAGATCGAATACACTTACCTTATTTTGTTAGTAATCAAACTAACTCATACCTGGCCATTAAGTTTGTATTACACAATCCGTATACAATTATCTTTGCCCAATAAACCATTCAAAACCTGATAGGACACTCGGATTATCACATATATCGTACAATGCCAACATCCCAGACGTGGTCTTACATGTAGCCACATATCGATGCCACTGTCCCAGACAGGGTCTTACTCGTAAACACATATCAAAAACACAAATCGATGCCATGGACTTACTCGTACACATATATTAGAATCCTATGTCATGACATATGTATCCTAGCTGTTCCTAAGGTTCACACGGGGCTTTCGGACGTTGCAACTCGATCTAATCGAATTTAGAAACGAAGTAACCAAGCCTTTCCCTATTTGGCTATATCAAATATAAACTTGAACATTTCATAACAGCATGTATATTTAATATTTAAATACAATTAAACACATCTATTTGGTTATAAACTTGCCTTGGACGTCGTAAAACGGGACGGGGCTGCTAGTTGACAACTTTCGTTTTTCCCTGATCCAAATCTGATTTCTTTAGTTCTTAATCTAAACATATTCAAATTAAGCTCATTCAAACATATTTTCATTCAATTTAGTCCAAAAACATATAAATGGGCAAATTACCATTTTACCCATGACATTTACAATTTTTACAATTTAGTCCCTATTGTACGAAACACAAAATCCACAAAATTTCCAATTACCCATGTTTGGCCGAATGGTACCGATGCCTATAAAAGTTCATATATTTTATCAATTTCACATTTTAGTCCCTCAAATTATTATTTTTACAATTAAGTCCTAATTACTCAAAATCATCAAAAACTCCAATACAAAATATGTTAATCCAAAACATATCTTTCATTTTTCATCCTCAAACAAAAAAAATCACAAGCTATCAACAACGGCACAACTCAAAATATTCATCAAAATCAAAAATCAAAGCTTGGGTTTTGAAGATTACTAAGCAACGATCTCAAAAACGTAGAAATTATCAAAAACCGACAAGAAAACGAACCTTGATTGAGCTCCAAATAGGCCGAGCCCTAACTTATTCTTTCTTCTTTTCTTTTAATTTATATTCGGCAATGAAGAACAACTAAAAACAAATATGTAAACTTTATTTTATGTTTTATATTATATATGTTATAATAATTAAATTACTTTTATAACCTTATTAATTTAATATAAAAATCACATATTATAAGTCTTAACCGTCCCACTAATATAATTATGGGTTATTAAAAACATAAATCCTTCACTTTTAAAAGCCACTAACAATTCGACCCTTTATATAATAAACTACCAAATTTTTAATTTACGCAATTAAGTCCTTTTATTTAATCGGACACCTAAATAATAAAATTAAATCACAAAAATTTCACAGATATAAATTCACACAAAATAAACACAAGAAATAATTTTAAAATATTTTTCTGACTCGAATTCATGGTCCCGAAACCACTGTTCCGATTAAGGTCTAAATCGGACTGTTACAGAGTTTCTAGAATTGAAACAGGGCAGTATGACTGTGACCAAGTATGAAATTGAATTTGTAAGATTAAGTAAGTATGCTCGGGAGTATGTTTCTACTGAAGAAATTATGTGCAAACAGTTCGTTGATGGGTTGAACGAGGATATTAAACTTCTAGTTGAAATTCTAGAATTGAAAAAAATTGTTGTCTTGGTTGATAGAGCTTGCAAACCCGAGGAGCTTAGCAAAGAAAAGAGAAAAGCATATTCAAATGCTAGAGACTCGAGAAAAAGATTGATGAATAATCCATATCAATCTTCGTCAAAGAAACCCATAGATTTATATACTCATCCAAATGCTTCAATCAGGTATTCGAACAGAGATCATAGAGAACAATACTAAAGTCCCAAAGCTCAAGCTACATTAGTATCGAGTGTTGGCAATGTGAGAAACAATAAACCCGAGTGTCAACAGTGTGGAAGATGACATTTTAGAGATTGTTGTAATAAAAGTAATAAAGCTTGCTTCAAATGTCGTTCGCAAGATCATTTTATATGGAATTGCCCTAAATTAGATGAAAAAGACAAATTTCAGAATGCAAAACTGAGTAACATAGCCATTAGAGGAAGGCCACCGAGAAATGCGAGAAATGTGACTAGTAGTAGAGGCGTGACAAAAGATTAAACTATGAGATTTGAAGCGAGAGCACCTGCTAGAGCTTACACTATTTGCGCTCACGAAGATGCGTCATCACCAGATGTTATTACTGGTACATTTTCTCTTTACGACACTAATGTTCTTGCATTGATTGATCCTGGACCGACTCATTTGTATGTTTGTGAGAATTTAGTGTCTACTAAGAATCTGCCTGTTGAGTCTACTGAGTTTGTGATTAAAGTATTAAACCCCTTAGGCAAGTATGTTCTAGTTGATAAGTGTTGCAAGAATTGTCCTTTAATTAACCAGGGTTACTGTTTTCCTGCAGATTTAATGTTACTACTGTTTGATGAATTCAATATAATTTTGGGTATGGATTGGTTGATGTTGCATGAGGTTGTTGTGAATTATAGACAAAAGACTATTGAATTGAAATGTCAGAATAGTGAAATCATTCGAATTGAATCAGATGAATCGAGTGGATTGCCTGTTGTGAGTTCGTCTATGTCAACTCAGAGATGTGTGAGAAAAGGTTACAAAACTTATCTTGATTATGTTTTAGATACAAAAGTATCTGAAACGAAAATTGAATCAGTGCTAGTTGTCTGTGAGTATTTGGATGTATTTCCAGAAGAACTACTGGGGTTACAACCGATAAGAGAGGTTGAATTTGCTATTGAGTTAGTACCGGGAACTTCACCAATATCAATAGCTCCATGCAGAATGGCTCTAACAGAATTGAAAGAGTTGAAATCTTAGTTGCAAGAGTTAATAGATAGAGGTTTTTCACGACCTAGTTTTTCACCCTGGGGAGCACTAATATTGTTCATAAAGAAGAAAGACGGATCAATGAGAATGTGTATTGATTATTTTCAGCTTAATAAGGTTATGATAAAGAACAAGTATACATTGTTAAGAATAGATGATTTATTTGATCAGTTGAAAGGAGTGACAGTGTTTTCAAAGATTGATTTGGGATCTGGCTATTATTATTTGAGAGTTAAAGATTCTGATGTGCCGAAAACTGCATTCAGAATGAGGTACGGACATTATGAATTTCTTGTTATGCCTTTCAGATTGACTAATGCTCCTGCAGTTTTTATGGATTTGATAAATCGGATTTTTAAACCGTATTTAGACAAATTTGTTGTTGTATTCATTAATGACATTCTAATATATTCTCGAGATGAGACTGAGCATGTCGAGCATTTGAGGATTGTGCTACAAACCTTGTGGGATAAGCAATTGTTTGCTAAATTCAATAAATATGAATTTTGGCTTAAAGAAGTTGAATTTTTGGGGCACATTGTTTCAACGGAAGGTATAATAGTTGACCCAAGCAAGATTTCAGTCATTGTTGATTGGAAACCACTGAGAGATGTATCCAAAGTCAGAAACTTTCTAAGGTTAGCTGGTTACTATCGATGTTTTGTAAAAGGATTCTCGATGATTACTACACCAGTGACTAGATTACTTCAAAAAGATGTAAAATTTGAATGGTCCAAGAAATGTCAACAAAGTTTCGAACTGTTGAAAGCATTGTTAATAGAGGCAGCAGTTTTGGTTCAACCTGAGTCGGGTAAAGAGTTTGTGATTTACAGCGATACATCATTGAACAATTTGGGTTATGGTTTGATGCAAGAAGGAAAAGTAATAACTTATGCCTCCAAATAGTTGAAGCCTCATGAAAAGAATTATCTGACGCACGATTTAGAGTTGCCCGCTATTGTATTTGCATTGAAAATTTGGCGACGTCATTTTAACAGCGAGAAGGGCCACATCTTTACCGATCACAAAAGTTTAAAGTATATAATGACTTAGAAAGATCTGATTTTACGTCAACGAAGGTGGCTCGAGTTATTGAAAGACTATGAGCTAGTGATTGATTATCATCCGGGGAAAGCTAATGTAGTCGCGGATGCGCTTAGTAGAAAATAATTATTTGCTTTGAGAACGATGAATACTCAGTTAACCTTATCTGATGATGGTTCAATTCTAGCAGAGTTGAAAGCTAAACCGGTTTTTCTTCTGCAAATTTGTGAAGCTCAGAAGTTAGATAACGAGTAACAAGCTAAAAGATTGCAATGTGAGTCGAATAGTGGTTTAGACTATCAGATTGGATTCAATAATTGTTTAATGTTCCAAGATAGAATTTGCTTACCAAAGAATTCTAAGCTCATTCAGAAAATTTTACACGAAGCACACAGTAGTTGCCTATCTGTTCACCTGGGGAGTACTAAAATGTACAATGATTTGAAATAGTTGTATTAGTGGTCGGGTATGAAACGAGATATTTTAGAATTTGTATCGAGATGTTTGGTGTGTCAGCAAGTTAAAGCTTAACATCAAGTGCCTTCGGGATTGCTACAATCAGTGATGATACCGAAATGGAAATGGGATAGAGTTACGATGGATTTCGTATCAGGATTACCCCTGTCTTCGAGGAAGAAATATGCTATTTAAGTTTTCGTTGATCGATTGACAAAATCTGCACATTTCATTCTGGTACGCACAGACTATTCACTTGATAAATTGGATGAATTGTACATTTTAGAGATTGTTAGATCACAAGGGGTGCCAGTTTCGATTATTTCAGATAAAGATACGAGATTTACATCGCGATTTTGGAAGAAATTGCAAAAAGCTTTGGGTACAAGGTTGAATTTTAGTACAGTATTTCATCTGCAAATTAATGGTCAGACTGAGAGAGTAATTCAGATTCTTGAAGATATGCTTCGATGTTGGGTTTTAGAGTTCAAAGGCAACTGAGAGAAATATTTGTCATTAGTTGAATTCGCGTATAACAACAGCTTTCAATTGAGCATAAAGATGGCACCGTACGAAGCTTTGTATCGTCACAAATGTCGAACTCTGTTTTAGTGGACTGAGTTGAGTGAGAAAAAGATTCACGGAGTTGATCTGATTAGAGAGATTCAAGAAAAAGTGGGAGTAAGTTGTGACAATCTGAAAGCAGCTTCAGATCAATAGAAATCGTATGCGAATTTAAAATGGAAAGACATTGAATTTTAGATCAGTGATAAAGTATTTTTGAAAGTATCTCCGTGGAAGAAAATTCTTCGATTTGGTTGCAAAGGCAAATTGAGTCCACGTTTCATCATGCCGTATGAGATCATCAAAAGAATAGGGCTAGTGGCGTATCAACTAGCTTTACCATCTGAGTTAGAGAAAATTCATAATGTATTCCATGTGTTAGGAAGATATAGATCAGATCCGTCACACATAATTTCTCTAGCAGATATTGAGATTCAACCTGATATGACGTATAACGAAGAACCTATCAGAGTTTTAGCTTGAGAGGTTAAAGAGTTGAGAAACAAAATGTATAGCTTTAGTGAAAGTACTTTGGCAACAACATGGTGTCAAAGAAGCCAGGTGGGAACTCGTGGAAGCTATGAGAAAAAAGTACCCTAACCTTTTTGCTGGTAAGATTTTCGGGACGAAAATCCCTAAAGGGGGAAAGTTGTAACAACCCATTTTTAGTCAAATCAGAACAGCAATTTCTGGACCACAAATCCAAATTCAAAATAATTTTTTAATTATTATTTTAATGATTACAGCATGGTAGTGTGTTTGTCTGAAAATTTCGTTAAGAAATTTTATTGTTTAATTAGTCAATTTGATAAAAAGGACTAAATCGCGTAAAGTGCAAAAGTGATGTTCTAATAGCTAAAGATATTTAATAGCTATAGAACCTTAAAGTAAGAGTCCTTAAGTGGTAATTAGACCATTTCAATTATGAGTGCACATTTATGGGCTTAAAATGGATGTTAAATATGATTATATAATAAGGTTAATTTTGTAATTTGGTAATTAAGGTAAATTAAAAAAAACAAAAAAATTGTACCATCTTTCAATCATCTTTCACCAAATTTTGAGTGAAGAAAAGCCATTTCTAGGGTTTTAAGCATTCGGCCACTTCATGGTTTAATTGTAAGTTCAATTTTGTTTCGTTTTTAATGATTTCTATGTTTTTTAGATCCTTGCAACAAGGTCTAGCTAGCCCAGGGACTATTTTTCAAAACTGTTAAAGATTGAGGATGTTACCATTGATGAATAAGCATGTATTTGAGTGATTAATGGTAGATTATGAATGTTTGATGATATTTTTATAAGTTTTGTTAAGTGACTTTTAGTGAAAATGCAAATTAGGGATGAAATTGAGAAATGTGGAAAGTTTGTGGGTAATTTGTGAAATAAATAAAAAATGGGCTGCTAGGGACCTAACTGAAATTTAGCTAGCATGGGTTTGGGTGAAATTGCATGAATTTGTGATTTTATGAAATAAGGACTAAATTGTAAAAGTTGTGAAATTATTGGGGCAAAAGTGTAAATGTGCTTTAATGAGTGTTTTGGACTAAATTGAATAGAGAGGTACTTAAATAAGTTGATTTTGATTATATATAGATCAAGAAAAGCAAAATCCGGATCTAGATCGGGGGAAAAACAAAGTATTCAACTAATCGACCTATTTCGCAGTTTTAGCGTCCAAGGTAAGTTTGTATGTAATAAGCATTGCTATATTTTTGTTTTAAATGTTTTGATATTGTATGAATTTTGAATTATGAACTTGCAGACACATTCGAAGAACATTCGACGTTAGAAATCTCATTTGAACCTTAGGAATAAATTAGGATACGAAGGACATGTCATTAGGATCTTCATTGAATTGGCTTCGGGGCATGATATTAGCACTTTGGGTGTGAGTTACATTGATTTGGCTTCAGGCCATACTATTAGCACTTCAGGTGCGAGTTACATTGATTTGCCTTCGAGCCATGATATTAGCACTTCGGGTACAAGTTACATTGATTTAGCTTCGAGCCATGATATTAGCACTTCGGGTGCGAGCTTCATTGATTTGGCCTCTGGCCATGATATTCGCACCTAGGGTGCGAGACTTTCAAGTATCTGAACTTTTATTCTGAAAGGTTCAACGGGTATATTGAAGATGTGGAATGGTGAAAAATAGTTACATATCGGTACAGGTATGTACAGAAAAACTATACGAGCAATGAGTCTAAGAAAGTTGTGAGTTTATGATCAAGTATGTCGTTAAATTTATGTTAGCTTGAGATTAATGTATTGTTGTATATTATGTCATTTAATTTGAATGGTAAATAAACGATGAGACTTGCATAATATTTTCAGACGAGCTTACTAAGCTTTATAGCTTACTTTGTTTATTTTCCGTATCTTATAGTAATTTCAATGCTAGCTCAGATTTGGGGACCGTCAGAGACTTTGTCACACTATCCTACTATCATTTTGGTACTTTTGAACTTATGTTTTGGTTATATGGAATGTATAGGATTTATGGCTATTTTGGTTATGAGTTGATAATGATTTTGGTCATTTGAAATGACTTGTAAATGTTAAATGTTTTGGTTTGCATATAGCCATGACAATTGGCTTATTTTGGGTTGATGTGGTGATGTATATATGTGTATAAATGGCCTTGCTATGAGGATTATTTTTTCTTATTGAATGCCTATATGAGATATGCTAGTGAAGGTAGAAAATTGCTTAGTGTATGCCTTATTGTGGATTAGTATATTGAGTACAGTATGAATGCATTAAGAGTTATGATAGACATGTGGTTTTAGGAAAAGTTGTGCACAATTGAAAGTGTCAAATTAGGTGTTTTGAGATATGACAATTGTATGCTTTGAATTGGTATGTTTTGGTCTTACTTGTGCTTGAATTGGATGCCCATATATGCTATGATTATGCACCATTTGAGTTGTGTAGGTGTGCACAAATTTAGGTGGAAAAATGGCTTGGTAAATAGCCTATATTTTTCCACTCAGGCAGAGACCCGGGCGTGTGTCTCAGCCGTGTGTAACACACAGTTATGTTACATGGCCATGTGTCCCCTAGTGTTAAATTAAAAAAATCAAGTCAATATGCTCCACACGGCCTAGCACACGAGCGTGTGATTGGGCGTGTGGCCTAAGTTAGTATACCCTACAGGTTTGGCACAGTCTAGCACACGGCCTGGCACACGGGTGTTTGTGGCCATTTTTAGGGCACACGAGCGTGTGTGTTGACCGTGTGACCTAAGTCAGAGAGTTACACGGGGTCAAACATGGGCTGGGACACAGCCATGTGCTCCCATTTTGAATGTCCACACGGCCTGCAACATGGGCGTGTCTTTGGCCGTGTGAGAGACACAGCCGTGCCACACGGGTGTGTGTTCCCTATTTTTGAGAAAATTTTCTAAGTGTCTAAAAGTTTCTAAAGTTATCGACTTAGTCCCGAACCATCCTAACTACATCTTTTGGGCCTTGTAGGCTCTTATTAGGGACAATATGATTGGTTGTGAATAAATTATATTTGAATTAATTAATTGTATGAGAAATATATGTTTAAATGTATGATCAATTTGGTAATGCTCGTAACCCTATTTCGGCATTGAATACGAGTGAGGGGTGTTACAAATACGGCCTAGCACACGGGCATGTGACTTGGCCATTGACGCAAGTCAGAGAGTTACATTGGGCAGGACACGGCCTAATGTACGGGCATGTCATAGGGTCACACGGGTGTGTCCTTTGGTCACAAGGGCGTGTCCTTTGGCCATACGGGCGTGTGAGCCCTGCATTTAGGAAAAATTTTGAAATTTCATGAAAAATTTTTTGATATCCCGATTAAGCCCCGATTTGATTCTAATGTTTATATTGGACCTCAAGGGCCCATTCAAGGGACAATATGATTAGTATCGAACATGAATAATAAGTGATGTAAAATATTTGTAATTATTCTGTAAACTTTGGTAATGCTCTGTAACCCTGTTCCAACGACAGATACAAGTTAGGGGAGTTACAAAGCCATTGGTATAAATTGACAGTAACTTTATGTATGGTAGATATACCTATCGGCTATTGCTAGCTGTGGCATAGGATGGCAGTGGAAGAATCCTTCCAATTGCGTTTACAATAACATCGAGGGAGTTAGGTGATAACTGGGATTTTTTTCTTTCTAGGTTAAGGGGGCATGTCTGCCCCCAACCTGATATTGGTGTTATATCGAATCGGGGAACTAGAATACTAGCCGCAATTGAGCGACAGGAAAGCCTATAGGATCGTACACACCATAGATAATTTCTAATACACGTTACATCCAACTACTACAGGCAATATTGGTCTACCACTGAATGATGGCAAGTGACCAACATGGGTATTTAATCTCTATTAATATAATTTTATTTGTAATATTCAATTTATTCTGAATGGAAGAGTGGTATGCAATTTTCGCTATCAACTTATATTAGCAGGGTACAAGATCAATAAGGATCGTTTTCATGAGATGTTGGCGATTTTGCGTTTAGTTAACGAACAAGGCGCAGACTACCTCTGTAACATACCTTTCGATCAGTGGACACAAGCATATGACGGCGGCCTACGATATGGTCATATAACCTCAAACCTGGCTGAATGCATAAATTTTTTTCTAAAAGGAACGCGTCATTTACCTTTACCTTGGTTGTGTAAAAGACATATTTCCATTTGGCAGCACTATTTCCAAAGCAAGCAGCGAGTGATAAAGGTCAAATGTAGGGAGGCCATGTATGGTACTGGAAGGTATTGCAAGAAATTAACAAGGCGAAGGCACGGGCCAACACCATGCACACTATGTGTCATGATCGCGATAACCTATGGTTTCGTGACAGAGTTCGACAGACTGAACCAAGGTATTACCGTCAGGCAATATCGTGTACACCTGAGAAATAGGACTTGTGACTGTGAGACATTTGATGCACTTTGTTATCCTTACACTCATACAATTGTAGCTTGTCAGAATCTTCGTTTGGAGCCCATGTGATATGTCGATGAAGTGTATAAAATAGAATACATGTTCAATGTGTGGAGACACGTATTTCCACCGGTCCTAGATGAATGTAAGTGGCCGTTTGTATCGCTTGCTCCGTTTAAGTTGTTACTGGATAGAGCATTGTGTCGCAAACCAAAAGGTCGACCTTGCTCTAGTAGAATATATAATAATATGGATATCCAGGAACAAACCAACATAAGTTGTGTGGATGCTGTAGGAACCCAGGTTATACAATTCAAACATGTCCAAATAAAAATAGTTGATAATTGCTTAAATGAAATTATATTACATTATTTCTATTGTCTTATTCAAATGAACTTTTATTCTATTAAAAATATAAAAAATTTACTATTAAAATATTCAAAACAACTTTTATTTTATTAAATAAAACAATATAAAAACAGTTTGTACAAATATATTTAAAAAAATCAATATAAGTGCCGGTCGGAATCGTGCCACATAGGGGTGGTCGACGATTACACGCTAGATTCCTTCTTGGTTCAGCTTCCGATGGGGGTTGCGGTTGTTCTGGTTGTGGGTGTTGGGAGGATGACCCACCTTGATAGAATAAAGAATGCAGAGGTGTTGCATCACCCACGACAGAGGTGTTTGAATCCCATAATGCAATGGGGATTGGTAATGAGATAAGCTCCTCGATGGTGCCTCGTGTGATCCCTCCTGCGACGATGGCCTATATATCGTTGGTTGAGTAGGAGTCATCAGGAAAAGAGATGCACCGGGCCATGCATTCCAACCTGGAAGAGGATTGGGAAAAGGAAACATATAAGGGTTAGGATACATAAAAGGGCTAGGATACGCACTTGGCACAATCTAAAGGGGCTATGGTGTGGGTGTCATCACTTGAGGCATTGGGCCCGGTGACTGTACGGGCGCTGTTGATGGGCCCATGCCTTCATCCGTTCTCCTTGGATTTAAAGAGCCCCACCATTCCCTTTCAACACGAATTTTTCAACACCTCTGCTCTTTCGATAGTAAATATGGCTTACCATGGATCTTAAACCATGGCATGTAATCCGACGCGCACGCTAACTCTGGAACGATGTTCGGTTTGTGAGTAGGTATATGATCATACCAATTTTTCCAAATTTTGATATATTCCGAGAAGAATACCGGCCAATTCATTTTCAATTTTCGTAAGTCGATTTTGTGCTCATCATTGAGCACCTTAGGTGCCACGAGAATCGATTGTTGGAATCCAAATTGCCGCAACACTCTATCCATCTGGTGCATCTCGACAGTAGCATAGTTGACCAATGGGACCTTAACATGCCAAATGTTCATATTTTGAAAGAATTATTCCAAAATCACTGCCCGAATTGTCGAATCCTTGTATGGTGTCCATTGAAACTATATGAACGTGATAAAAATATTAGTTATATACAAAATACTAAATACTAAATATGAAATGACTATGTTATGTATATATATTTTATTTAATACTTACATGCGCTTCCGATCGTTAGTCTAATAAAAGCCGTATATCTTCAAGAGCGGTAAGTATTCCAACATAACTCGCCGAATGGTTCCACCTAATTAAATAAATTTTTAGCATAAAATTATATTTTAAATTTATGAATAATTGTAAAATCTAATATAAATTTTACCTCATTATGAGTGGGAATGTATATAGGTGGTTCACTCGAGGATGTAAAAATGGAAAGCAAAACCGAGCCCATGATTGTATTAGTGATAGACAACCTCCGATTTTGGCTTTATTTTGTGGCATTGCCCCGTACATCTCCCGATACAATGTTGCCAACACGGCAGACCCCCAACTAAGTTCGTTAGCTACTTTAAAATCAACAAGTTTTAGTAGCCACTTCAGATGTACAAGGTTTCATGATAAGTCTGGCATCAGATAACCTCTAATCATATCAAGGATGTATGCCCGAGCATATCATATTCTTTCTACTTCAGTCGAATCATTCCTTGGCTCCAAGAATGTGTCTCGTAACTAGCACATCTCGATCCGACCTCCGTAAATATTATTTGGAATCTCACCCAAAAGATCGTAGCATATGACTCCCCAATCAGCAGATTGAACGGACCCGGTGAGTACGGACTCATCCACCAGCTATCCCAATTGTAACTGCATGTCCTCCAAAGTGATGGTACACTCTCCGCATGGAAGATGAAATTTGCGCGTCTCAGGTCTCCACCTCTCTTTTAATGCACTGATGAGTTTCAGGTCCAACTTGCACCCCCAGCCTATATTGGCCACGTGCCAAAAACCTGCTTTCCTTAAGTAATTTTCTATCAACAGTGATGGAGGACCACACATATTATAATTATAACATTGTAACACCCGATCTACAGACTATTATAAAAAATTTATAAAAAAATTAAAATTAATTAAAATTACATAAATAAAAAAATATTAAATAATATTTAAAAATTAAAATTAACCCTTACCATTTTCATTTGTTCGATGGAGATATGTTTATGATCGAGACTAATTAATTCTTCGGCCATTGCTAACACGATCAAATATTTTTGAAATTAAAAAAAAATACTAATTTAAAAAAATTTAAAGGAAATAATTTAATTAAAAAGAGCTTTGAGAGATTTAGGGAGAAATTTGAGAGATTTTTTGAGAAATTTAGAAGAAAAGTTGTGTGAAAAAAATATTAGGGGGTTTATAGTTTTTTTTTTTTACCGTTGGACCCCCAATGGTCAAATTTTTAAATGACCGTTGGGAAAAAGCGATTTTGCCACATCGGCAAAGCACGTCCACTTCAGTGCGTTTTGTGTTGACATGGCAAAATCGCTCCCGCAAGGACGCGATTTGCTAAAATTTTCTCCAAAAACACTCTTACATGGACGTGTTTTATAGTTTTCGGCCCTTTCTGGTAAATAATAAAAAAATAAGTCCATTTCGATAAATAAAATTAGAAATGGGCCTTTATTGGGAAAATGATCGGCGTTCAGATTCACAGTTAATTCAATAATCTTTTATTTAATCCTAAAATATCTATTTTTTAAAAGCAATAAAATATATATTTGAGATAATCGAAGGTCAGAATCGAAACCCTCTAATGGACATTGATGCCTTGCTTTGATTATTTAAGCTTCGCTATGGTATTAAAAAAAATATTTAAAAGAAACAAAACAATAAAAATGGTTTGATAAGGTTATTTCGCATCCCTTTCTAATTTTTTATTGGAGATGCATTACATAAAACGAGTACATGTGAAAATTAACCTTGAAAAATAATTATGCTTTTAACAAAATCGAACAAAATCTACATTTTAATAGAAAATAAAAAAATAGAAAGCTATCTTTTAGAAAATTTAAGGAATAAAAAGCTTTAGAAACATAATATTCTTTAAAAAAGTAAAAACATAAGTTGAGTCCTTATTTTTCTTTATTTTGTTTTTAGTTTTCGCCTTGGTTCGATTTTGTCTAGAAAAATATAATTTTCTTTAAGATTAGTATTTAATTTACATAAATTATTTTTGTATATGATTATTTGTCTAATTATATATCCAATAAAAAACTAGATATATATGCAAAAAAAAGAAATAATTTTAACGGATTTAAATTCAAATTTTAACAGATTAGATTTACTAAAAATAATTATTTTGTGAATTTAAATATCAGAAAATAATAATATTTAAGTCAAAATTGAATTTAGATAACAATGCTTGAATAATTTATAGATAATAAATAAATTTATATTTTTAAACAGATTCAAATAATTTAAAAATATAAATACCCAACCTCCTATCTTTCTTAAAATAAGGAAAAGACAATTAAATTAGCTGTGAATTTAATTAAACAGTAATTAGTGTAGCATTAAACTGAAAGACTGTCATAAATATATTGTCGGGGCATAAGTAGGGGCATATAGCTCGTAAAACAAACACACAGAAATCATGAACATTATTACATAAGCTGATATTTACAGCAATCATGTCTCACATAAGTACTTCCTTCAATCTCCTATCACTTGACCACCAAACTTGACTATAATTATTTGAGCAAATCCTGTTTCAATTAAACTGCAAACTAAGAATTAACATCCCTGCAATTCTTCCTAATCTCTCCGTTAGTCCCAGTAAGTGGACTTATATTCCCCATCTTGATCATGGAGTTGACAAAGTCATTGAAGAAAAGTATTGAGTTGCTGCTGTAACTTTCAACAAGGTTTTTAGTTGTGGAAACGGCCAAATCACTAGAATATAAAATCTGATCCGAACCTAATAAGCCCTTCCCATTTAACAAGTTCTTGAAATAATGGTTGTCAAATAGATCAGTTGAGTTCCTATCAAGAGCAGTGAACCTGTTACTGTCACCGTTAACCGGACAAAAGCTTTGCAGATCCGCCAACATGGTCGCCTCCATCGTACTGTCGGGAGCACCAGTTCCTGAGAAGTTGAATAATCTATTGTCGAAGGTGGCACACTTTGCCAATCCAATTGTATGGCCACCTAAAATAACAAATATTTGTTATCCAGTTTAGTCGCAATAACATTCTTTAAGTAGGAACCAGGATTACAACTCTTTAGGTAGGTGTTGAGGGGTTTCACTTTATTATCGCGAGAAATATTTGAAGTGTAATCTTTTAAACAGTCAATTTAGATTTTGAACAGTAAAAATATTATATTTGAGATATTTATATTTGATTTTAATTTTAAAATTTTGTCTATTGATTTTGGAAAGAACACAAAAAAAAATTCATGGAATTTATTGGGGAGCGCTTAAGGTCCACAAAAGAAATATTTTATCATTTTGACTTTGATAAGTTTCGAACTCATGCCTTTAAAAGGTAAAACGCTGTCAAAATGATAAAATATTGCCTTAATGGATCTTAAGGGCTCTTGATAAACTTCATGAACCCCTTCGAGTTTTTTTTGAAGTTAGAAGACAAAATCTTAAGTTTAAAATCGAGTATAAACACCTTGAAAGCAATATTCAATTGGTTGAGGTCTGGATTGACTTCTTAAAGAACCATACTTGAAAACTTTCTTCCAATAAGGGAGTTGATTCCCTCTCAACAGTAGTTTACCTGATAAAGAGACTACATCTGTTATGTTGAGACCAACATCGACAAACTTTTGAGTGATAGCATCCAATGCCTCGAATGGAGAAGGAAGTGCAGCGTTTGCTAGTGTCCCGTTGGAAACTAGTCCGTCTCTCCTTCCTAATAAAACTCTCCATGTTGGACCTCCACTCTACCAATGATTAATTTCCAATTAACCACACACAAAAAAGTTGGCTTGGTATATATATGTGAGTGTGTGTTAACTTACTAAGACAACAGAATCGCGAGCAGCGATGGCTAATATATCAGCACATGATACAACTCCACTGCATGAGCTCTCTACGGCGCTTTTTATTGCGTCGATGACTTCAAATCCTCTTGCCGAATTGACATTTGCAAGAGCAAACTTCTCAGTACTATTGTCTCCATCCAACAAAACTGATGCATCACAACCCTGTGAAAATAAAAGTGTCCAACTTGTACGATTTATATATGATGGTTTAATAATCAAATTGACAGAAAAAGCAGCTGCAATTTCAAAGCTCACATTCACAAAGCAATCATGGAAATGAAGCCGGAGCAGAGAGGCTGCCATTCGCATTTCGGTCTTGATCGCACTCTGAACTTGTTTCCGTACTGTTGAAAGGAGAGATGGACATGTTTGTGAATAGAAATCAGTGGTTAGTTGGGACCTCGCACCTAAACAAAGCATCAAGCTGATCATAAACAGAGAATAATAATAACTCTTAATTTTGTTTGGACTCTTCATCATTAATGCTATATTATATATATCAAATTTCCCCCGCAGCAATTTTAAGTATGTTATAGCACTCAGTGGAATCCTAATGCTAATACGCTTAAGGGTCAAGGGTGATATTAATCAGAAATCTTTGAAGCTCTATTTATAAACGGTATGATGAATGAATTTGTTATTTTAAATTCCATTATTAGTAACAAAATTTATATTACTTTATGGATAAGTGGTGATAATGCAATGTATGGCGGCTTCTGCAGTGCTGCTGGTGCTCACGAAGATGCCGTGGATCTGATATATATTTGCATAAACCTGACAGATTAACCCATTTAATATTACAAACATTGCAGATAATAGCCGAATCGTGCCTTAATAGTCATCGGATGAGACATCATACAGGGTTAGAGATAATAAATTTGAATGGAGTGGGAAATTTATTAATTAAATGGTGATTTATAACTGCCACTTTCTTACTTTGTAGTTTAACTATTAGATTGAGAAATTTTTCATCTCATTCTTTTTTATCCTTCAGACCAAGCACTGTCTCAGTAAGTACTAAAAATTACGGTTAAATATAAAATTATTATAAGCCAATCAAAATACGGTTAACCCTAACAACCTCTTAATTAGTATAGTAATTTTTTTGGTACGATCTATTTATTATAAAAAAATCAACCCTTAATATGATGGACTATATCTTTTGTTTGATATAAAAAAAATATGATTTTTCACTAAATCAAATTTTAAGAAATCTCAAATTATACTATTTGCTATTGCTTCAAGAAAGGAGGCACAAACCTCTTCCACGAAAGAACTTTTATTGTTTTGGTCCCAACTCAACACTAAACAGGTCCGAGGATATTATGTTGTAAGTATTAGAGCTTCGGTTCAATCCGGACAACCCCATTCTCCACCCCAATTATAAAAAAAAAAAAAAAATACAGCTAACCTCAACTTGACTCTCTCTCCAAAACACATAATTTTTTTTTATAAACCAACATATAACTAGTAATTTTGTATCACAAAAATAAAGAGCACTTAAGTACTTCTTGATATTGTTAGAATGCAATATATTAACATAAGATGAACGCAAATACAAAATTCATAATAATCACAATAGTAACAATAATTTATAAATAAAATGCTAAATTTCTAATCAATATTAACAAAATTTTAGATTACAAAGGCAACTTATTCTAATTTCTTCAATGGTTTAGATTAATAAACTTTAAAAAATTCTTATCCAACCAAAAATTAATATCTCAAAATTATTCAATCAATAAGAGTTAAATATTGTAAAAAAATTAATTATCACAATAAAAGCCCTAGTCTTAATTTTTTAGAAAGCAATGGAAAAAAGTTCAAAAGAAAAGAAAAGAAAATTTTTGCCAAATTAATGTCATCCACTTAAAAGTATTAAAATATTGATCATGTTATAAAATAAAGAGAGATGAAGATAATAAAGAATAAAGAAAATATGAATGTAATAGAGAATGTAAGAACGTGCTTTATTGATCAAAAGGATGATTACAATACTTCATCAGAGTCTCTATTTATAGGCATAAGAAGCATAAAACAAGCAGAGATCTAATTCTAATAACTATTATAATTTAAAGTACATTAAAACTTTATCTTGATCATGATGGACATCCACTTAATAACATATTCATAACTCTCCCCCTTGGATGTCCATTGGTAGATAATGTGCCTCGTTAAAGCCTTATTAGGAAAAACCCAGTGGGATAAAAACCCAATAAAGGAAAAATAGTACACAATCTATAATACACATAATATGTTGCCTCACTAAAAACCTTACTAAGAAAACCCAATGGGACAAAACCTTGGTTAAGGGAAAAAGAGTACAACACGTATTTACCCCCTCATGAAAACCTCATATACTTTCTCATATTCTACGTATTCAATCTTGAATACTAGTTTTTCAAAGGACTATTTGAATGTATTGTTAAGCATTTATATTACTATTCTTTTAAAAGTTATGAGTAAAGGAAATTTAGGGGAAATACTTTTTGATCTCTTCAGGAGATTCAACAATAATCGTAACAAACTGTAAACATGATTCTTTTATAAAAACACAAATATGTATTTTGGATCATTTTATAATCCTCCTTCAATTACTATTCACTAAGTCAAATTTACCACATATGTTCAAATTATTTCGATTCATATAAATGAACAATTTCTCAAGAATTTCAATATGCTTCTAGCATCATAAATCCTTCAAGGATTTTAATATAAACTTTACAATATATTGATTCATAAAAGGTTGTAATGACAACCATTAGATGTAAGTTAAATCTTTTATGAATTGTCAAAATAATGTCTAAAGGTTATTGCATCCACCACAAAAGAATATTATATCTTTTTATAATCAATGTCAGTACTTAGAGAAAAACTTCATATTTTTATTCTGTTTTTGCAAAACTACTTCATTTGCACCATCATTGGCTTTATAGCTTTAGATATTTGGACTACTGGTCTAAAGACTCCAAGAATTTAATTATACTTGAGTTGCGTCTTTCTATTTTGATCAATTTATTTCATATCTATATTTTCAATAGATTTATTCAAGATCCTCCTTTTATTTCATTATTTCAATAATAATATTGCATGCAAAATCATTGTCGACCACTTTTATTATTCGGTTCCACATTTTCTCGAATTGACATAACTTATCGAGATATCTTATTTTCATAATTTTAGAATTCAGTTTCAGGTACCTGAATCTCTTCTAGAGTTTTATTTATTAGTTATGTATTAGGTCTCTTCTGGAGCACTCACTTCTACTATATGACCATATAGAAGAATTTTTATCTTTGGAACCGATCAATCTATTAATTATTTTAAATGATTGTCCGACTAGGACTTTGATTCAAATTAAAATATTAGCTTGGTTATTCTCATTAAGTTTGTAAATACATCTGACAATTAACTTGCAATGAGTTATCATTATTGAACTTCCGGTTCAAATTACTCTCCCCCTAACTCATTATAAGTTATTATTTCTCTCCCTCTAATGTTGGGAAAACTATCGAATCAAAATTGTAATCACAAATCATGTCATAATTGAATCTCCAATACATTCAAAACATCTAATAATATAAAGAAACTTGTAATTAATACATATTCCCAACTTTCTTTGAGGATTCACTCATCTTTTGTGTTGTGGTGGAGCAATTGGAACATATACGCACATACAAAGATTCAAAGATGAGAAATATTTAACTCTTGATAAAAAACCAATTGTAATAGAGAGTATTTATAACTTATTGGCTTGATGCGTATAACATGTAAATCAACATAATCTCATGTTGAAATAGGAATTTCACTTCTCATAAGTAATGATTTAGCTATTAGTTGGAGGTTTTTAATAAACAATTTAGCTAAATCATTGTGTGTGTGAACATAAGCTATAGGATGTTCAACTTTTATCCCAATTGACATGCAATAATCATTGGAAACTTGGGATGTAAACTCACTAACATTAGCAAGATGAATTGTTTTAATTGTATAATCTAAAATTAATCATTTAAACAAACAATCTTGCAAACGATAGGTTGCGAGTTGATAACACATGTGATTATTTAGTAGATGCATCTACTAAAATCATATAATATCAAAACCATCCACATGGTGGATGAATGGGCCCATATTCATTTCAGAAATGCAAGACATTAAACCTCAACTTTAGCTAGTGAGTTTCTAATAATCAAATTTCATTCAGAACAAACAACATATGAGAATTCTTTTAAATTAAATAATCTTCTGGTTCTTTAATGAATGTACATATGAATTTTTTATTAATTTTTGCATCATATATGATCTATGATAGTCTATCTGGTCAAGCTAAGTAGTAAATGCATTTGTATCAATAAACTTCGGTTTAGTTTAACATGTGTTTCAATTGTACTAAATTGTAACAAATTAATAATTCTACAATCATTTCTTTTACTTTATATCCACATATAAGTGTTATTATGACATTTACTACTGGAAATGTCTAAATCAATGTGAATATTATAATGTCACTAAGTCAATAAAATAAATATAAATTTCAAACAATTATATGCAATATTCATTTTAGGAATATGTCAAAATATTTAAATATCTAAAACAAATTGTAACTTCAGGTGCATCCAACCATAACGAGCTTTAGATAGAATTATCATATTTTATTGCTCATAAGTAGATCTTTCATAGTCAAATATTTTGCTTCCAACCCCTTAATGGGGATAATGACAAAAGAAGATCACAAAGATTATAAAATAAATATAAATTAATAACTCAATCATCTCTTTTTGTCCTTTCAAAATTGATATTTATAGCAATAATGATTCGTATGAAATATAAAATTTTCCTCATTCACAATCTTAGTATAAGATCCATTATAAATATCTTTTAAAACCAATTGATTAACCACACAAGATATTAATATATTAGCTCTTTTGGAGCTTTCGACTAATTTTCTAATATCAAATATTGGAATAATATTTATTTGTTTTAGTACCAAATAAGATAAATATTTTCTATCTATAATGATAGAATTTATAACTACATTCTCATATCCTTCCTCAAAGAATATTAATAGAAACAAAATATTCTGGCATATGCCACATATGTGGCCAATAATCTTTCATATCATATTGATAACATAAGTTATCTTTACCCTTTGAAGAGTTATCTTGAGAACTCTCATTATTCTTTTATTTATTACTATGTTCCCACTTTTAGTGGTTTATAATTATATCTTTTATTTTCTTTATGTTTGCATTCACTTTAGAATGCAATAAATCTAGTAGGATAGACCTCTAAACACCTCCATCGATTCTTTATTTCATAATCACCATCGCAAAATATGCGTAGATTTCAAATCAAAATCTATTTATTTATGTTGCCATGATTAGTCTCCAATTACATCCTTAATTACAACAACAATCATAAACTCTATATTTTCATTTTTCATAATTGTTATGTATTGCTACATTCACTTTAGCGAATGAAGCATAACTAGTGGAAAGAATTTCATAGTTTTTCATTAGTAACTTATTATTTTTCTTAGTCACTAGAAGGTATGAGATCGTTCTAAAATATTGTTAAAGTCATTTTCACAATATTACTACTACAGAGCACATTAGATATTTCAATCATATAGTGTAATGTATTCCTTTGGGAAATATATATAATACAAATACATGAGTATCTCATGTTATTTATATATATGGTTTTAATATAAAACACATGAAGGTTTTATTCAACATATATCTTCTTAATTTGAAAAACAAGATTACATTTTACAAAATTTTGCATCACAAGGAGCTAAAATATAAGCTCTTAAGGAGCTTTTTACGCTTTGATGCAATATTAGCTCTTCAAGGGCATATAATCATTTTATTGTATAACCTTAATGAATGCGTAATTTTTTTAAATAAAAAGTTATTTATTCATATAAAAATAAAATGAATTGGTATAAGTAAAGTATATATTAAACGTAACAAATAATAAATTCATGTAACTAATAAATCATTGTGGTTAGATAATATATATATTTTTATATATCATATTATAATGTCAAATTAAAATAATTTTACAGCTATAAAAGTTTAAACATAAATATTTTCTAACTTCCGCCTCTTATGACATAATTTCATCTCAAATCTTACAATGATATGAAATTATCACAGATGTGGTGAATGTCCCAAAGCTCATGACAAGTAAGTATTTTTACCGACATTCGCAATAATCATATATCTTAATCAAAATTAAAATTAAACCAATCAATTCTATTAAAATGAAAAATATTTATCTCCACAAAAAATCTCAATAACTAAATGTGTGAAGGGTTTTATAAATTCATAGAGATACGAATAGTGAATTATATAAATTGAACTTTTTAATAGAAATCAAATCAAATTTCAAAAGATATTGATTAGATTGACTTACGTTACCAAGGATGAGAAGTTGTGATTACAAACATCCTTTCTAATGAAGAGAAAGAGATCATCCCCAATCAAATATAAAAAAAGTAAACTTTGAGAGTGGATCTTACTTCTCGATTTCATATAGATAATGGTATCAAATCTTTCACCATCCTTAAGAACAAAAAAGTAAAATAAGTTAATCAAAACAATGATAATGTATAATGAAAGAAGAATGAAAAATAATAATATGATATGAAACATTAAATAAAAGAAACTTCTTGTAAAAAGTTTGCATATTGCCGTCAAAGATATTGAAAATCATGAAGGATAAATTTTATCGTCGATAAAAGGAACTATCACTTTGAGCAAGATAGTGCTGTTAACATGTTATAAAATAAAGAGAGATGGAGAGACTAAAAAACAAAGAGAATATGAAAGCAATAGAGAATGTACTTTATTGATCAAAAGGGTGATTACAATGCTTTATTAGAGTCTCTATTTATTGGCATAAGAAGTATAAAAGAAGTAGAGATCTAATTTTAATAACTATTAGAATTTAAAGTATATTAAAACTTTATTTTAATCATGATGGACATCTACTTAATAAGATACTTACAACTAATCATTTGTATTTATATTGTAAAAGTTGTATAGAAATTTTGAGAAAGAATAAGAGAAATTTAAAAAAATGATAAATGTTAAAAGAAAATAAAAAGATGAGAGATATTTTAATTTTAGTGAAGGTTGGAGATTAATTTATTTTGCATAACTTAATTATTTTGTGAAATAATTTGTTTTACAAATTTTCTTAAATCATTCTTTTTTAAAAATTATATCAATTCCAATTATATAAATTATTATTTTTAAATTGTGGGACCCAATCATGTATGTGGCTCTACCACTAATAGGATATATATTTATATATATATACATACATAAATATAGTTAAAGATAAAGTGTCCTTTGGTGTTGAGGTGATAACAGATCATTTGCCTGTATAAGCAAATACAAGTGGGTAAGGCCCCAAAATGGAAAATCTATTTTAGTGTTATAAATGGTGAAAATAAAAGTTTATATATGATAAAATTATAGTTTAATTTATAAAATAAAAATATTTTCACTTATAATAGTAATATTTATAGCTATAAATTACGTTTTTTGTATTAAATTAGTCTTCTATAACAATATATGATCTAAATTTTTAAGTAAAATTATAGTTATTTCATATAAGCAAGCCTATTAATTATTATTTATTAAATAAAATGATCTTAACTAAAATATTATTTTAATAAAATGATTATATTTCATGTGAAGAAATTTATTAATCATTTTTATTAAATGAAAAAAAATTCATTAATCTTCTATGAGTGGAATTAAAGATATCAATTCAATAAACTATTTAGTTTCTAATTAAATATTTTACTCCAAATTTAGAACATTATAAACTTATAAATTGATTACTTGAATTGAGTAACTCATGATAAATTAATTAATTTAATTTGATAACTCATTGGTTAGTTGAACTTGTTAGATTTATTAACTTTATAATTAATCACGTGAAAGAATATAAAATAAAAATTGCATTAAAGTAAAATACAGGCACATGTTATATTTTTTAATTTTATTGATTTGATTTACAATTTCTTTCTTTTTTTAACAAAATTTTTATTTTTTATTTGATGAAAATTTAAAATATAATTTTATAATAAATTTACAATGATTATTTCTCAATATTATTATAAGTGTATAATAATCTTAGCAAATATATAATATAATGAAGGCTTTGCTTTGCATGTTACAAGTTCTTGCATTAATCAAAAAGCAATAAGCATAGTGCTACCTTTCTGCTACCACTTGGGCGCATGCTCATGCATATTTAAAAGGTTAAAACTTTATCTTCCAAAAGCATTATCAATCAGATAACTTTAGAGAGTTGGCCACGGATTCATATTTACACGTTGATTTTATCCCGTCAATTCAACATTATTGAGTTGTTTGATGACAGCAAGTGAGTTCGGTTGGCATATTCTTGAGTAACCAATTAGAATTGTAGGTTAACGTTGACTTTATGAATGATGTGTAAGTCATTAAGCAAGCAGGTTATAATTTAAGATTTCGTGAGTAAAATTCGTTTCTTCTTTTCCTTCTTAATTAAAAAATTATTAGTGGAAAGATTCCAATAGCAATCATCTTTGTTGCTTTGGGCTAGACTGACTTGGAGCTGGTTTGCTCTTCCTTTTCCGTAGTCTATAAACGGAAGAATTTGCTTCATATAAGTGAACTTTTTAGTGCATGTTTCGAGACATTTTGAAGGGAGTGGAGAATGCTGGATGATATGTAATATATAATAAAAATAATTATATATTATTTATTATCATAAAAATATTAGTCTAAATTAAAATATCTAAGGTTAAAGTTTATTAGGTTCATTTTTTTAAATAAGGTATTAGCCAAATATTTATAGATATTGATAGAGAGAGCATAGGAAGAAGATTGTATCCAAGTTGTTCAACTCGAGAAAAGAAAGATTCGGATTTGACCTAAAAAGAAGAAACCAAACAGATATAAGAAAACAAAGAAAAAAAAACTACAATATGAAATTTAAGAACAAATATTAAATATTCAAAACAATAAATAAATAAATAAATAAATGATAGATTAAAAAGTGGAAGATGGATTGAATAAACAGATGATCTGATGTATAGAAGGATAAGTGTTCAATTGAACCATTTAAGATTTAAATCTTAACAAATTCAATTAATGACTCTAATCAACCCTCTAAGAAATAATCATTGGCAAATTGAAGGATGAGAAATGAATTCCCACAACTCCTTGAAGAAAATCGAGAAGAAAAATTGATTTTAAAAATCACAAAAAAATAATCTTCCACAAAAGAAATTAACTTTCAGATTTGAAAATTTTATTAATGAAAAACCATTGTGTTTCTAATGAACAATGAAGAGACCTTTGTATAGGCTAACTAATTACATCTAAAAAAACTCTCAAGTATAATTGAATTTTAATTAATTTAAACAAGAACAAGAAGTAGTTTTACACAAAACTTTCTTTTTACTAAGAAACATAAAACTCCTAAACAACTTGAAATATTTTAAAAATCCTAAAATTTGAAACAAATAAATAATAAAATAATAATACCTAATAAATAAAATATTGAGCTCATATATAATAAAAATTAAACTTAAAAATGGAACTCAATATGACTTAAACTCAAATTAAAGCTCGAAACTCATAAATTCTGTAATAATCTCATCCAAAAATTTTGTTTGCGCAGTTTTCACTTAAACGGTCATAACTTGAGCTCCCGAACTCAAAATTGAGTGATTCAAAGTGCATCACAAAGATAAGAGACATACCTTCGATCGATATGAAAACATATTGACCTAGAAATTCCCGAATTCCTCCCAAAAATGCACCGCAATTCGACTAATTATAACATGGCTAGGTATGTGGGTTGACTGGGGTCCTTAAAGTGTAACGCCTAAGCTTGCTAACATCTTCCACATGAGCATGTCATCATGGATTAAGATTTTAAGTCCACGAATAAAATTGGACCCTTCTAATTCATCATCGCTTCGTATTGAACTCCAAAGTCCATCAGCTTGAACCTTCAACTATTCTTCTCGAAATTTTTTCGTGATAAAGTCTTAAATGAATAAGTTGAGTTTTGACTTCAACTGCTTGAATTTGGATCTTGTGATTGGGCCTTGAGGTAAACTAAACCCATCTCCATCATGAACCTTGAATTGGGTCGGGCTACTCATATCATTCCCTCTTCCTTAAAAGGATTCGTCATCGAATTTGCAATATCAAAGGGAGAAAGGTTAGTAAAATTAAAAGTGAAACTAATAGCATACTTACCGAGAAGATCAATTTGATATGTATTGTTGTTGGTCCATTTGAGCACTTGAAAAAACTCATCACCACTTGGGTCCAATTTCGCCTTGCATCTAGTTAGAAATCATTTGTTTCTCATATGGACTCAAATCCAATCTCCAAGTTCAAAGACTACATGTTTATGCTCTTTGTTGACTCTATTTGCATTGGTCTTGTTTATTTTTTTCTCGCTATTTTGTGTATAGACTTAACTAATTTTGCGTTCTTTTCACCATCTAAGCTAGTGATAGAATCAAGTAAAGGCACAAGATCAAGTACAATTAAGGGGTTAAAACCATAAACAATCTCAATAGGGGAATAATCGGTAGAAGAGTGAATAAAAAGATTAGAAGAAAATTCTACAAACAGTAAACATTCCTCCCAGTTATGAAGATTTTTATCAAGAACAGCTTTAAGTAAAGCCCTTAAAATTCAGTTTACCACCTCGGTTTGTCCATTTGTTGAAGGTCACATGTAGTAGAAAAGAAGAGTTTAGTTTCAATTTTACCCCATAAGACTTTTCAAAAGTGACTTAGAAATTTCACATCACGATCGAAAACAATAGAATGAGGTATTTCATGTAGACGTTGTTTGAAAAATGATTTTCTTGCACAACAGAAAATAAAATTTTTGAAAACTAAGCTGGTTTGTGATATTTATAGCAATAAACCCTCAACCAAATTCACACCTGTGTTTTCGGCTAGATGGATCCTTGTCGTTCCTAGCTTTCAACCGTACGACCTTCTCCGTTATTCTCGTACCACAAACTACTTCGAGTGTAGGCTCAAACAATTCAAATCAAATACAAAGCAAGTAATAATTTTCTTTATTTAAGTGTGAAAACAAAAAATCTCTTTTCAATAGAAACTAGCAAAAAATGTTATTCCAGAAAATCGATTTAATAGTTAAGAATAAAGTCTCTATTTTTGGGTAGAGTAACAATATCTTAAATTTCTTTATTTTGTCCTACCAGTGTCATCTATTTAGAAGAAGAATAAGTAAAACCCTTGTTAAATTGTAAAAAATTATTTCAACTAGAAAAATGAACTCATAGTCTAATTAGAAGTATATGTGGTGGCAACCCCAGTTAATAATAGTAGGGTTTGCTATCCTACCCTTTTACATGAGGGACTTTTGATCCTCTCCCATATCGGTCCAATTACAAGTACTTCCCAGACTTTTAACCCAGTACTTTATAATTCAATCCAACGTGATATTTGTTTTTCTATTTCCCAAAATAAACATATCAATATATTTCTGATTAAATTCTTCTCAAACCAATTCTAATTCCGTTAAAATCATGATGACTTTACCGTAAAAGAATCTATGGGAAATTACATTTAATATTTCTACATTTAATGAGTTTACTATGACCAAATGATTTACTTCCATTTTCAAACTTCATTTATGTAACGACCCAAAAGTTAGTAGTGTCGAAAAACATGGTTTCAGGACCTTAGCTTCGTAAATCAAATTCGTGAATATTTTATTAAATATTTACGAAGTTATATTATAGGTGAAATAAAATTTCGATAAAAGATTTTATCAAATTAGTGATTAATTTAAGTTCAATGACTAAATTGTGAAATCAGTAAAAATTTAATTACTATAGGATTTATGATTTAATCTTAGGCTAGGGACTTTAGTGGTAATTATACCACTAGGAAATTAAGGGAAGGTGAATAGTTAGTGGCTTAAGAAAATGTGTTATAAAATTTGATTAATTTATAAATCATAAAAATAAAATGATATATTATAATTAATAAAACATGTTAGTTGAGAAACAAAACATCTCTCACCATTTTCATCATGCAAAATTGAAAACCTTGAAAGAAAGGAAGTTAGTTTCGACCTTAGGGATTCATTTTCAAAGCTCCAAATTGTTTAGTGCAATTTTGTCATTTTCTAGTAATTTTTATGTTTTTAGAATCCCGGGAGCTTGAGTTAGTTGACCCTTGTGTTAATTTCTGAAACTGTTAAAGATTTAAGAAGATGCCATTGATGAATGTTTGAAGTTTTAGGTACTAAATTGATAAATTTTAAGCTTAGAAGTGAAAAAGGATTAAATTGTGAAGTTAATTTATAGTTTGGTACAATAGGGACTAAAATGCATAAATTTTGAAATTTATGTTAGAAATGAGGAATAGGAAGCCCTAGAAGGACTATAGTGAAATCAACTTGACATATTGAGTTCTAGATTTAAAGTTATGTTAGTCTTGATTTTAGGGACTAAATTGAATAAAATGTAAAATTTGTATAAATTTACAATTGAACGTGAAATTGCTTTTGTATTGATGAATTGGTATGTTTGAGTTAACCAATATCTAATGTCGACCCAAATTCCTCAAAAAAATAAAGTCGTTGACGAATAGCTCAGAGTTTATGGTTTGTGTTTGTATAATCCAAACTATTTCAATTGTTGCATGTAACACCCCAAAATAAGGCCTTTGGGTTTTACGGGCATTTTAGGAATTTTAGCATTAGACCGTTTAGAATTTTGCAACATGGTTTATCAGTAGTGTTTCTGACTGTGGGCTTTAGAAAATCAAATCAATTTTTTGAAAATGAGTTTTAAAGACCTTTAATTTTAAAAAAAAAGGACTAATTTGTAACATGGTCAAAATTTAAACCGTTTATGTTGCAGTTAGACCAAATTTTAAAAACCAACTTAAAAACCCCCATTTCTAGTTTTATTTTCACGATAGATTTTTCCCCAACATAAAGCTTTGTTGTCCCTTGCTCTCCCTTACTCTTGTGGACACAATATGCGTTATTTCGGAATTTAGTGGTAGCCTAAATCCCTACTCTAAATTTCAAGTGTAAGCTTTCTTATACCCATGTTTATCTTGTGAGAGATGTGCTTGCGTTATTGTGAAATTGTGAACCGAAATGAGATGATATACATATGTTAAATGTTCATGATTACTGTTGTGAAAGAGTATATGTGTAAGCATGTCATACATGCTAAGTGACGGTGATAATATTTTGCAAATGATACAAATGTGTAGTGAAAGTAATTGGAAATTAGTCAGTAATATGTGTGTTTAAATACAGATATTTTGGCCTTGTGATACTTGAGACCATTGGATATAGTTGGCATGCAATAGGATTATGAGTACTCACTTATATGTTATATGTGATTTGGGTGTTGAGGTTCTAGGACATGTTTGGAGAGATAAGGGAATATGAACTTAGCTCCATTCAATGGAACATGTTTGGTGTGATTAGAGAGTGTTAGCTTAACGCTTCATTTACGGGACATGTTTGACTCAATGAGTCTATATGGTGTGTTGAAGATCCATGTATCCGATGAGCGGTGATAGTGCCCACTTTTACTTTTCATAGCTCAAGTGCCAAATTATCTATTAATGTGATTGTGTGTATTGTGACGTTTACATGAATATGTATGTATTGACTCTGTAAATAAACTATTGAATATGAATATGAAGTAAAATATGACAACTAAGTTAAGGCTGATATAATTATGCTACATATATGTTTCATTAATGCTTTATGAACTGTTTGCATGGTAGTTATTCTAGACATTCATTGAGCTTGTTAAGCTCACCTACTCCCTTCTTAAACCATTGTAGATTAATTGTGTACTAGTCTGAGCAATGTGGTTTCCTATGGGTGATCCAAGCCAAAAATTTAGTAGTCATTTGTAAATGTTTATTTGCTCATTTATGTTTTGGGAACTAAAGG
Source organism: Gossypium arboreum (assembly GCF_025698485.1). NCBI lineage: Eukaryota > Viridiplantae > Streptophyta > Magnoliopsida > Malvales > Malvaceae > Gossypium > Gossypium arboreum. The sequence goes on from NC_069077.1 coordinate 122,208,458, forward strand.
CAATGTGGTAGACTATATGCTGGTTTTTGCTATGATTTTAAAGCTGTTTACATGGTTATTTTGCTTAGGACTTATGGACTTTCAGTTTGAATTATTGGCTCATTACTTGGTCATGATTATGATGTTTTGGACTGTTACTTCGGACATTTTAGTGACCATTTGATGAAATGAATGGTAAATGATGGTTAGACATTAGTTGGTATGAATTATATGCTTGTGATTGATGTATTTTTATGTTTGAAGTAAAGGTATCAATATTTGAGTTTTAATATCAATACTCCCATGTTTTTGAAACTGTAAGAAGTTAGTAATGTAATTTGGTATCGGTACTTTATCACAACTATCAATACTCGAGGTAAAATAATTGATACTTTTTAAAAGGTACCGATAATTTTTGAGACTTTGGATTTCATATGAGAAATATAATGCTGATTTGGTACCGATTTTCCAAATGGTATTGATACCACTTGAGAGAAATATCGTAACCCATTTTATAGTATTGATACCTATGTAGTCAATTTTGATATTTTGCTAATAGACCTTATGCATGTTAAACTATTGTTGTAAGATTATCTGATGTATGTTTAGCATGTAATGATGATAATTAAAGAGTACGAGTGACTTAAAACCTATATGATTGATAATGTCAAAAGCATTTCTTCTAGAATGAGCTTTCATTCATTGTGTATGACATAAGACGGTGGTGTGGCATCCTGGTATTCTGGCTCGGCGACCGGGCCGGGTATAGGGTGTTACATTGCATTTATGAACTACATTGTATGGTAAGATAATAAGGTGAGTTACAATTGATAAAATGGGTTAAAATGAGTTAATATGAATTGGTTGTCTATGATAATAACTGAATTATATAGATTCAAAAATATTTAAAATATTGTTTGAATTGTGAAATTGCATAAATGTTGTGATGAGTTATATTGTTATATATGGGAATCGTTGATGGATTGATTGAGATTATGATATGGAAATTGAAAATTGATTATAAATGAATGTGAGAAATTTGTTACCCTATTAACTATTTGGGCAGGGTCAAGTATAATTGGCATGCTATAGGATAAGAAGAGTTCAGGGTTACAGGATTATGTTTCGGGGAGTGTTAGGCACCCCATTTCCTGGTTATATCGACCAGTGCTAGGTACATCTATTTTTTGATTATACCAACAAGCATAGTGTACAACTTATTATTTTCAAATTTATCCTAACAGATTTTTCCGTTCAAGTCCAAGTCAGGTTAATAGGGAGTTAAAATATGCAAATGAAATAAATGAATTGTGAAAAGATTCATTATGAAAATTGACTATGCTTATTGATATAGAAAATTTAGAATTGAATGAGAAATGTGACATTATATTATTGAAATAACAACTACGAGATAAATTTATCTAATGTTGAATCATGTTGGAACAATTATGAGATAGTGTACGATAATATTAAATGGTATGTGCATCTTATGATTTTTAATCCATACTCTATTATGATTTATATTATGATTTAACTGAGTTCATACTCAGCGTGTGGTTTTGTTTCCATACGAATGTTAGGTTTTGACCTTGTACACTCATCAAAATCAACATCCAGCTATGATTTCGAACTCAACATGTTGGTAATGTCTTTTGTTAGTTAATGGCATGTACCTTAGGGAGTCCTTTGATCATTAAATGTTATGTTATAAGATGATGGTTTGGTATTGTGATATTTTGATATGGTATATACACTAATCTTAGTTTTTTTATAGTGATATAAGACTTGTAAATGTTAATTATGTAGCGCTAATGATTGGAAGTAAATTGACTGAATAGTATATGTGAATTGAATAACTAAGGTAGCAAGTTAATATTACTATGAATATACAAAGGAAATTGAACATGCATATTGGATGATGAAATTCTTGTTGAGTAGAATAAGTGTTCTTGTTAACTAGTTTAAATGATGGATTAACTAGTACATTTTGTGGAACTTAAATGTTTTGATAAGCTTGATAGTTACCTTGTGGGTGTTCTCTAGGTTATGTTGTAATGTGGACATTGTTAGGTAGATAGTATGACATGGTTAATATGGATTCGGTAAGAAAATGTTGGTATTGTTAGAATGAAATAATCCTTGTTGATTGATTGAACACATATTTGAATAATAAGGTTGAATTAGCTAATATTACTACGTTTGGATGGATATGTTTTGGGTGACAATTGAGACATATGGATGTTTGAGCATATGTGATATGAACGTGTAACACTCCTAACCAGTATCTGTTGCTGGAACAAAGTTACGGAGCATTACTAGAGTTTACAAATCAAACGAGCATAAATTTTAAACTTTTCAAATCATATCAATAAACACTTTAAAACCAATTCAAAATATGTATATTGTCCATTGTACAAGCCTTCGAGGCCCTAAATATGCGTTAGAAACAAGTCGAGACTAAATCAGAAACTTAGAGAATTTTTTAGAAAACATTGAAATTTTTCAACACTGCAGGGGTCACACAGCTGTGTGGCTAGGCTGTGTGGGCATTCGGAGTGGGGACACATAGCCATGTCCCAACCCATGTCCCTGCCCATGTAACTCACTGACTTGTGTCACAAGGCCAAGCCACATGCCCATGTGCCAAGCCTTGTACCCTTCGAAGTAACCTCACACGCTCATGTGTCAGACCGTGTGCTAGGCTATGTAACAGCCTAACTTGTAACCCTTTGAAAGCTATAGGGGACACATAGCCATGTCGCCTGGCCGTATGTCACATAAAACTAAGACACACGTCCGTATCTCTACCCGTGTAAACAAAAATAGGCCATTTACAAGCTATTTTTCTCACCCAAACTAGAATGTACCTATAAGCACTTTTGCACCAATTTTCAAGCCATCATAAGACACCAAATTCATTCATAATCAAACCAACCAAGCATGATATAAACACATCCAACCAATATGCCCATAGGCACCTCAATCACAATATCATTTCATATACAATTAGATACTTGAATTTTTGCCAAGATGTTCACTAACTTCAAACTAAGTTTAAATTTTCACATGCCATTTGATTTACCAAGCGTCAAATAACCATTTAAGTCATACTTTACTAAAATACCAATTCACCACAAATTCATCATATCACAAGTAATTGCATCCATATCATTTTATCAAGTCAAAAGATACATATATACAACATAGAAAACAAAGTGTCCAAACACATAACTTAGTAGTTCATTATTATACCTAAAATTATCTAGACACATATACATATATAATTATACCTACATATACATGCCAAAATCCCAAAAGAGTTCAAAAGCTACTAATGATGATGGATAGTGTGAGCCAAAGTTTTGATCCATCCTTAGTGAGCAAAATTAATCTACAAAATGACACACAAACACGTATAAGCTTATAAAGCTTAGTAAGTACATAGGAATTTATTTAACTCAACATTAAATAAATGAACTCTTATTTTTCTTAATTAATGTTACCGAAACGTAACCACGAGACAAAAGTGTTATCAGGAGTATTGAAATATAACAGGGGCACGTAAGTGTATTCAGGGGTATCGAAGTAGAATAGGGGCACCTAAGTGCGATCAGGAGTACCGAAGTACAATAAGGGCACGTAAGTAAGATCAGGGGTACCGAAGTACAACAAGGGCACGTAAGTACGATTAGGGGTACCGAAGTACAATAAGGTCACGTAAGTATGATCAGGGGTATAATTATATAATAATTAACTACTCGATTATAAAATACAAATACATAAGGAAATCAAATGATATAATTTAATTCCTATGAACTTACATCGACAGTATCGCAAAGGAGTACGATCGGCTAATCCACGACTTTCGCCTTCTTTCGATTTAAATTCGGTTGAGATCTATCCTTATATAAATAAATAAATTCAACCAATTTAATAACTATTCTATAAAATTCAATCCAAATTCACATGTTAAAAAAATTACACTTTTACCCCTACCTATTTACTTTTTTTCAATTTAGTCCCTAGCCCATAAAAATGGAAATTCGTGCAATTTAACCACAACCCATCATAGCCAAATATCAATTAGGTCCCTAGCAAGCCCTATATTTTCTTTATTTCACAATTTCACCATGTATAATTTTTTATTTTTCAATTAAACCCTATTTGACAATTTCATAAAAAATCACTTAACAAAAGTTGTTTATTATCAACAGCTAACCATTTTCTTCCATAAAACATCAAAACTCTTAAACATTCATCAATGGAAAAACCTTAATAGTTTAAAATTTTCAAAATTAGTCCCTGGGCTAGCTAGATTAAGTTACAACGATCTCCAAAACGTAAATATCATTAAAAACGGGACAAAAATCACTTACCAAGCAAGGTAATTTGCTTAGCCAAATGTTGGAGCTTCTACCATGCTTTCTAACCCTAAAATTTCAGTGGACTAAGCACAAAAAGATGATGGCTTGTTTTGTTATATTTTATTTATCATTAATTTCCAAATTACTTAATTAACCTTTAAAAACATTATTAATTACACAAATGCCAAGCCATCACATTCCACTATCTTCATTAGTGGTCTAGTTACCACATAAAGACTCTCACTTTAAGGTTCTTTAGCTATTTAATACTTTTAACTACTAGAACTCAACTTTTGTACTTTATGGGATTTAGTCCTTTTATCAAATTGAGCATGTCAACGGTAAAATTTCTCAATGAATTTTTTATGTGGTATTACAATCATGCTTAAGAAATAAAATAATAACAAAATAAATATTTCAATGTTAGATTTGTGGCCCCAGAACCACTGTTCTAATTTCACTAAAAACGGGCTGTTACAACTGTCCCCCTAAAGAAATTTTTGTCCCCGAAAATCTTACCAGAAAAGAGGTTTGAATATTTCTTTCTCATAGCTTCCTTAGGTTTCTAAGTAGCTTCTTCTATTCCAGGTCACTGCTAGATAACTTTTACTAAAGCTATGTTCTTATTTCTTAATTCTTTCACCTCTTGTGCCAGAACATTGATTGGTTCCTCATTGTACGACATATTAGGCTGAATCTCGACATTCGTCAGAGAGATAACATGTGAAAAGTCAGATTGGTACCGTCGTAACATAGATACTTGAAAGACATTATGGATCTTTTCTAGTTTTGACAGTAAAGCTAATCGATTCACAACATGTCTGATTCTTTCAATAATCTCATACGACCTGATATATCATGGACTTAGCCTTCCTTTGTGGCCAAACTAAAGCACTTTCTTCTAGGGTGATAATTTCAAGAATACTTTGTCCCTGACTTGAAATTCTATGTCTTTACATTTAAGATCCGCATATGATTTCTAACAATGTGAAGCTGCATTCAAACTATCTCGGGTCACTTTTACCTTTTCATCAGTCTCAAGAATCAAATTAACCCCGTGTATCTTTTTCTCCTTGAACTCAATCCAGTATAATGGATTCAGCATTTTCGACCATACAAAGCTTCATACGGTACCATTTTTATGCTCGACTGATAACTGTTATTATACACTAATTCAACCAACGAAAATTATTTCTCCCAACTGCCTTTGAACTCTAATATGCAACAATGAAGCATATCCTCGAGTATCTGAACTACTCACTCAGATTGAACATCGGTCTGAGGATGAAATGCAGTGCTAAACCGCAATTGCGTACCAAGAGCTTCTTGTAACTTTCACCAAAATCGCGATGTAAACCGTGGACCTCTATCAGAAATAATAGAGATTGGCACCCCTTATAATCTAAAGATATCAGAAACATATAACTCAACTAATCTCTCAAGGGAGTAATCTTTACGCACTGGAATAAAGTGTGTAGACTTCGTTAGACGATCAATAACAACCTAAATTGCATCTTTCTTCCTCAAAGAAGGGGTAAACCCGATACGAAGTCCATTGTAACTTAATCCCATTTCCATTCCAATATCATCACTGGTTGCAATAATTTAAAAGGTACCTGATGTTCAGCTTTAACTTTTTGAAATACTAAACATCTCGATACAAATCTCGAAATCTCGTGTTTCATTCTAGGCCTCCAGTACATTTGTTTCAAATCACTGTACATCTTATTACTTCCTGGATAAATAGACAAGTTACCACTATGAGCTTCATGTAAGATTCTTTGAATGAGTTTTCAATTCTTTGTACACAAACTCTGCCTCTAAAAAGTAAGCAATAATCGGACCTTATCTAAAAATCTGAATTAGGAGTCGACTCATACGATTTCTATTTAGCTACCAAAACATCATCACATTTCCAAGCCTCACAAATCTCTTGTAAGAACAATGGTTTAGCTTTTAACTCTGCTAAAATTAAACCATCAATAGACAATGGCAATTGCGTATTCAATACTAGCAAAGCAAACAGAGATTTCCTACTCAGAGCATCAGCCACTACATTTGCTTTTCTTGATGATAATCAATAATCAAATCATAATCTTTCAACAACTCGAGCAATCTACGCTGTCTCAGGTTCAAATCTTTCTTCGACATTAAATATTTCAAACTCTTATGATCAATAAAAATGTGACATTTTTCGCCGAACAAATGGTGTCGCCAAATTTTCAATGCAAACACAATAGTTGCCAATTCTAAGTCATGTGTCGGATAATTCTTTTCATTCGACTTCAATTGTCGAGAAGCATATGCTATTACTTTGCCTTCCTGCATCAAAACACAACCTAAACCATTTAAAGATACATCACTGAAAATCACAAATTCTTTACCCGATTCAAGCTGAACTAGAATAGGTGCTTTGGTCAACAGTGCTTTCAACTGGTCATAACTTTGCTGACACTTATCGGACCATTCGTATTTCATATCTGTTTGTAATAGTCGCATCATCAGTGTAGCTATCATCGAGAATACTTTGATGAATCTTCTGTAATATCCAACTAGTCCTAGAAAACTTCTAATCTCAGATATATTTCTAGGAGGCTTTCAATCAATAATAGCTGAAATTTTACTCGGATCTACTCTAACACCATTTGCTGACACAACATGTCCCAGAAAACAAACTTCTTGAAGCCAAAAATCACATTGCTAAACTTAGCGAATAATTGTTTTTCGCATAAAGTTTGCAAAATAATTCATAGATGTTCAACATGCTTGGATTCATTCCGTGAATAAGTTAAAATATCATCAATAAAAACCACAACAAATCGACATAGGTACGGTCTGAAAATTCTATTCATCAGATCCATAAATACTACAGACGCATTGGTTAAACCAAACTACATCACTAAAAATTCTAATGTCTGTACCTGGTTCTAAATGTAGTTTTTGGCACATCCGAATCTTTAACTCGTAGCTGGTAGTAGCCAGAATGAAGATTAATCTTTGAAAAAATTGTTGCACCTTTTAACTGCTTAAATAGATTGTCAATACGTAAAAATGGATATTTTTTCTTTATCGTCACTTTGTTGAGTTGTCGATAATCGATACATAACCACATATCCATCTTTCTTCCTGACGAATAAAATAGGAGCACCCTAAGGAGAAAAGCTAGGTCGATCAAAGCCTCTATCTGTCAACTCTTACAACTGTGCTTTCAACTCTTTCAATTCTATAAGTGCCATTCTGTATGGTGTTATAGATATCAGGGATGTTCCCGGCATTAATTCAATTCCAAATTCAACTCCCAAGTTGGAGGTAGCCCAATAAACTCTTCTAAAAATACATCTGAGAGTTCACAGACCACTGGAATAGATGCTAGTTTTGTTTTTGAAATTTTGAAGTCAACTATATAAGGGAGATATGCTTCACAACCCTTTTTAACATATTTTCGTGCCATCGTAATAGAGATTAAACTAGATGTACCATCTAATCTATCTAATTCAATTCAGACCCGTGTACCATCCTGACATTTTAGCATGATATATTTCCTTCCACAATTCACATTAGCATCATGTTGTCTTAACCACTCCATTCCCAGAATCACATCGAATTCATAAAAAAGTAATAGCATCAAACTAGCAGGAAAGTCATAACCCTTAATTTTCAATGGACAAGACCTACATAACTGATTAACTAGACATACCGACCCAAAGGATTTATAACTTTAACAGTATATTCAGTGAATTCATTAGGTATTTTCTTTTTGTCTACTAATGTAGTGCATATGTACAAATGAGTTGGTCCAAGATCAATCAATGCATATACATTAATATCAAAGAGAGAAAAAGTACCCGCAATAACATTTGGAGCTGTAGCTTCTTCTCGAGCTCGAATTGTATACGCTCTAACCAATGTTCTTAGTTCTGGTCATTCATTCATCTCACTATTCTTTCCTCTATCGGGATTAGTATTTCTAGCATTTCCAGATCTTCTACCCCTATTGGAGGTTGCTTCAAGTTTATTTGATTGATTCTCAAAATCACTTTGCTTCTTGGGACAATTACGGAGAAAATGGTCGGTAGCTCTATAACGGAAACAAGCTCCCAATTTTGATCTGCACTCACCAAAATGTTTTTTATTACTGTCATCATACACTGGGAGGGCTCTTTTTACATTTCTTACACTTCTAACACCCGCAACTGGAGCAATGACTGTCTGGAAATTACTTTGTCTCAGTTTCTCTCAATTAACAAATTCTAAAGAAGCAGCAGACCTACTTGTGTCATTTCGAAATTTCTTTGAGGGAGAAGACTGAGCAAGCTTGAACGACCCTCTCTGATTATAGTCTCTGAATGTTAAATCTGATTGTCATTTAATTTTACGAAACTCCTCAACCTTCTGTCCTCTCTCGGATAGTTCTACAAATTCTCGAAACTTTAGTGCTGCTACAGCCAATCGAATCTCATTGTTCAACCCATCTTCATATCTAATACACATTTCCTCCTCGGGCGATACAATGTTACAAGCATACTTTCTTAATTTCACCAATTCTCGTTCATATTCAACTATAGTCTGGTTTCCTTGCTTTAATTCAAGAAATTCATTCTTTTTCTGATCGATAAACAATCTACTTACATATTTTTTCTTGAATTCATTCTGGAAAAAAATCCCAATTAATTCAATCATTTGATACCATCGTACTTAAAGTATCCCACCACAAATATGCCTTGTCTTTCAGCAAAGACACCACGCATATCAAATAATCTTCAGGGGTGCACAATAATTCTACAAAATTCTTTTTGTATTTAATAGCCAATACTCGACTTTTGACGGATCATCATTTACCATACCTCTGAACTCTTCCACTCCATATTTCTAAACCTTATCTACGTATACTCGAGTAACCAACGCTAGTACAAGGGAGGTAGTATTCAGAGGTGCCGGAGGAAGCACAACATGGGGTGGAGGAGGCGGAATAGCCATATTTGCTTCTTTAAACTCGTTGAACCATTGGTTCATCATTCCTATAAACATATGTTTCATTTAATCACCAACCGATTTAGGAGTCAGCATACTGTTACTTGCCTCTGGATTCGAAGCTTGAACATTACTTTTAGCTTTGTTAACTATAGCTCGATTAGACTCTACTGACATCTTGAATCTATAAGAAACAAATTGATAGAACGGATCAAATGTATCACGCTATCACAGGGTATATGTGGCATGTATATACTAATTCCTATTTTGCTATATTAGTACTAGAATCAACTAAACCTTAGCTTTGATACCAATAAATGTAATACCCCTAGCCCATATCTGTTGCCGGAACAGGGTTACGGAGCATTAATGAAGTTTTCAAATTAAACGAGCATAAATTTAAAACTTTTCAAATCATATCAATAAACACTTTAAAACCAATTCAAAAAATGTATATTCTCCCTTGTACAAGCCCTCGAGGCTCGAAATACATGCTAGAAACAAGTTGGGACTAAATCAAAAACTTAAAGAATTTTTCAGAAAACATTGAAAATTTTCAACACTACAGGAACAGACGGCCGTGTCCCAACCCACATCCATGCCCGTGTAACTCACTTACTTGGGTCACATGGCCAAGCCAAACGCTCATGTGCTAGGCCGTGTACCCTTTGATGTAACTTCACACGCTCGTGTGCCAGGCCGTGTAGCATCCTGACTTGTAACCTTTTGAAAGTTAAAGGGGACACACAGTCATGTCGCCTAGCCGTGTGTGACACACGGCTGAGATGCACGCCTATGTCTTTGCCCGTGTGGACAAAAATACGCCATTTACAAGCTATTTTTCTCACCCAAACTAGCATGTACCTATAAAAAATTTTGCACCAATTTTCAAGCCATCATAAGACACCGAATTCATGCATAATCAAACTAACCAAGCATGATATAAACACATCCAACCAATATGCCCACAGGCCCGTCAATCACAATATCATTTCATATACAATTAGATACTTGAATTTTTGCCAAGATGTTCACTAAATTCAAACTAAGTTTAAATCTTGACATGCCATTTGATTTACCAAGCAAACACAAAACATTTAGCACTAAAACTGCCATTCTAAGTAGCACCAAATAACCATTTAAGTCATACTTACTAAAATACCAATTCACAACAAATTCATCACATTACAAGTAATTGCATCCATATCATTTTATCAAGTCAAAAGATACATATATACAACCTAGAAAACAAAGTGTCCAAACAAATAACTTAGTAGTTCATTATTATACCCAAAATTGTTTAGACACATATACATATATACTTATAACTACATATACATGCCAAAATCCCAAAAGATTTCAAAAGCTATTAACGATGATGAATAGTGGGAGCCAAAGTTTTGATCCATCCCTAATGAGCAAAAGTAATCTACAAAATGACATACAAACACTTATAAAGCATGTACATATACAGAATATCACAAATCGGACAAATTCTATTCGGGCCTGAGCCCATTTCAGATACAGATACAGTTATAGATAGGCAAATCAAATAACAGGATCCTACCCCCATCCTCTACACACCATCTCCGACCATCCCTACACACCATGTGGGGTTTAAAACACCCACCCAGCCCTACAACCATGCTGTTCCGATACGGCATATACCAGATATAATGCAGTTGCGTTGCCAGATACTAGGCAAAATCTTCCTTTCAAAAGACTTCCTCCAATATGTATCATCCTGCCCTAATCACAGTAACAAAACATGCTTACAGAATTAACAAATAAATCATGCTTAACATGCTTTCATAAATAGATAACAGAAAAACAAACATAAGTATGCTCATAACAGTACATCAGTATAACAGATAACATAGTTTTAGGGTCTAGTAAGCTTTTACTAACCCACGGTAGGCCCACAGTCGATTAGGACGATCCCTGTGATCCTACAAAAAATTTCAGTACAATGGGACCACATGCCCGTGTGGGCCCACACGCCTGTATAGCCCACACGGCCACACTCTAGCCATTACACGGCTGTGTCTGGCGCACGACCTGGCCTTCGTCGACCACACGACCTTGTGGCATCGACAGTGGGGTTTTTTGGTGTAAACCCCAAACCCGGCCTAGGTGTTATGGCCGGATCCGACATGTCACATTGAAGCTTTTAAGAAAACCCATGTCTCTTTCAACGTCCTTCTTAGTGTTTTAAAAGATAGTCTTTGCTAAGTTAATAAAGTGAATGGAAGCTGTGCACCAGGTAGGTATCCGAAATAGAGGAGGTGAGCCATGAAGGCTGCTTAAGTACCAAGCTCTTGATTGGATCCAACCCTAGGCATGCCCACAACCATTGCCACACTTTGGTGCTAGGTTAGGTTTTGAGAAAAACGAGTTGGAATTCATTTAAGTAGATATTTTTTATAAACCGATTAATTGTATCGTTGCGTTATTTTGAAAACAATTATCATTTTGGAAAAGCGCCCTAGGTCTAACTCATATTGTTATCAGAAAAATATAGGGTATAAGATAAAATAATCCCAAAAAAATAATTAAAATGACCTTATTACAACCAAAAACCAAATAATAATATTAATAAGATAAAAGTTATAAAGAAATAAATCGGCTACTTATTGCAATTAAAAGAAAGCAAAAAGAGTGTGGCCATTTGAGTCCTCACACTCTAAACCATCTAAGCTTAGGGATTACACCTTGCGTTAGAAACGGGGTGAGTTTACGAAAACTCAGTGTGTAATCCCCAACAACAAACAAACAGTGAATAACACAGTGTTAGTACAATCTGGGCCAAAGCCCTATTCAATAACAGTAAAGTCCGGGCCTTAGCCCTTAAACAGTAGCAATATGGGCCTAAGCCCTAATTCAGTCTCGACATATACTGGACCGAAGCCTTTTCATAAATCATATCACTGGGCCGAAGCCTTTTCATAAATCATATCACTGTCCGAAGCCTTTACTATAAGTGGTATGGCCCATAGGCCCATTTCAATATCACATGTAATATCAATGAATGTATGCAAGCCCATTTGGGGAGACTACTCAACCCACCATCCGCTACTCTCCACCTGTACCAACCAACACACCATGTGGGGAATAACTCAACCTACCCAACCAAACCCTCCACTGGCAGCATAGCTGCTTTATCATATAACTGGAGGCCTAGCCTCTTTTAATAACTGGGGCAAAGCCCTTTTCGGTAAACTGGGGCATAGCCCTTTTAGCACTTCCTCCATTTATAAAACCCAACCTAGGCAACATGTCATGTATGCAGAATGTCATGCCCATATTTGAATCAAACAATCACAGTCAAGTCATTCATATTATTAACATATATTCACAATCAAATCCATCAACCACACAGTCCAAGTCAGTCACTTGCCCACAAGGGCAAAATAGTCATTTTTCAAATTATAAGGGTAATTTCGTAATTTTACCAAATATTAGGGTTTTCCATGTTCATTAACAATTATCAATATTTCCGAGTGTTTAAACAATGATCTTTGACCCACTTTATCAAATTCGGGCTTTTGGGCCCAAAACCCCTAATGGCCCTACGAATGCTGATTTAGCCCACTAAGCCTGCTTAATCCAAATTTTACAACAGTACTAACCATGTTAACATGCAACTTTTCCAGATTTCATTTTCTATCAGTTTTACCCAAATGGGCTGGAAAGCCCATTGGGCCCGATTCCTGCCAATTGAGGCCCAACTTACCATCGTGCACAAAATTGCGCTCTTACCTGCTCCATCGATCCAAACACCGATCATATCATATCTATCGCATCTTTAAGCAAAGGAAAAATCAAAAGTTCCTGAAATGCCAAAATTTTAGCATTTTGGCTTTTCGGCAAATATTAATCTAAGCTACTGCGAGGGTTATTACACACCTGTTATGGGTTGAAGTTGAAACGTTTCCAAAATCAATCACCTACGATAACCACCACCTATCACTCAAACTTAACTAATCCAATATCAATATATGTAAAACCTAAGCACATAAGTCATACAGAACATAAGGGCATATTCATCATTTTACCATACAGGGGCTTTACGGTCTTTTTACCTATTAGGGGTATTTTAGTCATTTCATCCTACAAGGGTGTTTTGGTAAATCTACAAACCAAGGGTATTTCAGTAATTTTGTAAACCAAAGGTATTTCTATAATTTTTAGAAAGTCAAGGGTATTTCTATAATTTTGTAAATTAGGGGGATTTTGGTAATTTTACAAATTGAGGGTATTTTGGTAATTTCACAAACTAGTGGTATTTTGGTAATTTTACAAACTAGGGGTATTTTGGTAATTCTATCCTACAGGGGTATTTCAGTAATTTCACAATCGAGGGTAAAACGGTAATTTTGTAAATCAAGGGTAAAATGGTAATTCTATAAATCGAGGGTAAAATAGTAATTCTGTAAATCGAGCGTAAAACGGAAATTCTATAAATCGAGGGTAAAACAGTAATTCTATAAATCGAGGGTACTTTGGTAATTTTACAAGTCGAGGGCATTTCAATAATTGGTAAACTAAAGTATTCTAAACAGGGATAACAATACAAATGGCCCTAAAGCCCATTCTCAGCCCAAATGGGCCCACACGCTTGTGTGGCCCTTTTAGCCCAAATCTAGCCACGAATATGAGATTCACCTAGCCTAGTCCAATATTTACTAAATAATCAAACAACTTATCCAATTGGGTGTAACACCCCGAACCCGAGACCATTGCCGGTGTCGGACACGAGGGGTTAACAAGCCAAGTTCACATGTTTTGCCCACCAATTTGACATTTCCAGTCAGGCTGGAAGACTGCATCACCGTTGCCTTAAAAATCATATCTCGAGTTTCAAAACTCGGAAACTGGTTTCGTAAATTTTCCCTGAATTTAGACTCATATATCCATCCATGGATTTATTTCTAGAATTTTTGGTCGGGCCAATTGGTACAGTTTATTAGTTAAAGTCACCCATGTTACAGGGATCGTCTGCTCTGACCTTCGCGCGGTATAACTTGAATATCTCTCTGTACAGGGCTTTAATACTGGTGAAGTTTGTTTCTAATGAAACTAGACTCAAAATGGAATCTGTACATATAAGGCATGACTCCTAATTCTTTCTGGATAATTTATAGTAAATTTTTAAAGTTTCGACAGGGGACACAGAAACCGTTCTGGCCCTGTCTCACAATAGCTTTGATATCTCTTAACATGTAACTCCTATGACCATTTCGTTTCTTCCATATGAAAATAGACTCATCAAGGTTCATTTACATAGCTTATTCACTATTTAATACCATTCCTAAAAATTTTGGTGATTTTTCACATTCACGTCACTGCAGCTGGCAGCATCTGTTTTTAAGGTAGGTCTTACCTATTTTTGTAGTCTCCATCAACCAACTAGTCTTGCCATACATAGGTTCATATATGATCATTTTAACCATACCAATGGCTGATCATGTGACCAACACTCCCATTTCCAATCCATAATCACATCATGACACCATATATATGCATACAAACCACAAATAGTCTAAGTTCATGCTTCCTTTTACGAGCCATTTTCGCATGGCCGTATACATATACATCACCACATTTTTAAACCAACAAGGGTAGTCCTATACATGCCATTTCAAAGTTCAACCAAAATTTATACCAAAATAGAGGCGTTGATAGTGTGGATGACTTGAATTTATTGATCCCGAATCCGATTGCTATCGGCGAAATCTATAACACGAGAGCCAAAGCAACGGGTAAGCATTTTTATGCTTAGTAAGTCTCAAGGAATATAATCAGCTTTAATTAAAGCAATACATTCACATAACCCAATGCATCATTTCATTAATGCACATTCACATAATCATACTTACTTCACCATCCCAACTCTTATGTTCATACACAAATAACGGCTTCATTAAGGCCGATAACTCGTTCCATCATAGGAGCGGATATTCATACGCTCTTACTCCTAGCGCCAAGCACACACCGCACTTACCTTGTCATTGGGAAATTTCACAAGTGCATTTGCTGAAATTTTCCAGCAAGCTTATAATTTTCAAATCACATACCTTCGAGTTTAACCGGATGTCGCTACTCGTTCAATCGCCTTGGGACATAGCCGGTTATGGTAACCCGCACCAAGGCCTCACGGACTTAACCCGGATATCACGATTTGCACAAATGCCTTGGTCTTAGCCGGATTTAACAACTGCACGAATGCCTTGGTCTTAGCCCGGATATAGCTACTAGCACAATTGCCTTGGTCTTAACCGGATATAATTTTCAGCATAATTGTCTTGAGGCTTAGCCCGGATATCATTCAATTTCTCATGCACACATACATCAATAATCATTGGACATACATATTTCATTTTCGTTACTAAGGCTCAAACACAATTATAATCATTAGCATGATCGCCTTGGGACTTAGCCCGGGTATCATTCAATGCTCATACACACATAAATCAATAATCAATACATCCATATTTCATTCCCCATAATTCAATTAAGGTCACTTCTTGAGGACTTACCTCGGATGTTGTCGAACGGCTTTTACGGCTATTCGATCACTTTTTCCTTCCCTTGTCCAATTGTGGCCCTCTTAGCTCTTGAGCTAATTCAAACAAATTCAATTTATTAAAACCTCATTGTGCTAGCTTATGGCGAATATGACAAGGAGTTTAAATGGTCATATGGCCACTCTTTAGCTTGAATACACAATGGTCATGCACATTTTATACTACATCAAGCAATTCAATACAATTTATTCGAGCATCAAGGAAAAGCTAAGGCCTTCAATAGGCTACCCAAGGCCGAATATTCATGTACATGTTGAGGCCAATTATGCACTTAATACCTCACAAAAACAGCATGCATTTTACTAGTTAATGCTTTGCATATTGTAGCTCAAAACTTATAATATAGCATCAAGCACTCATATGTGTGCTAGGCCGAAACTTTAAACAACCATATTCATCACTTAGTTCATAACCAAAACATCATGTGCAAACATATATATACATATATGAGCATGGCCGAATTTCAAGGTGTCCATAGCCATCCAAAACACAAATTTTAACTAACATGCAAGAAGCATGAACCATGCTCATGAATGCATCATGGCCGAATATGACAATCATGCCCCTTTTTAACTTCAATCATGATTAAACAAAAAGAAAACTCAAAATCTTACTCAAAAGTAGACAATCCACCATTGCATGCATCATCATCAAGCTTCACACTTAGCATGCAATAGCTTTATCACCATAACAACTTTGGCCAAATACCATTTCCATGGCATAACAAAGATTTGAGCCATGGCTAACATGCACATCAAGTTAGCAACCAAAACATGCATGAAACTCCTAACACAACCTCATACATACCTTAATCTTGATGCAAACTTAGCCAAATCTCCTTCTAGATCTCTTCCAAACCAAGCATGAAGCAAAAATCCTCCTTCTTCCTTAGTTTTGGCTCAAAGAAAGGATGAACAAAATTTTTCTTTCTTTCTCTACAACTCACGGCAATGGGGGAATACCACACTCACACACATTTTTTTCATTCTTTTCTTACCCATACACCTTTGTTTATTATTTCTCCCTAATGCAGCAACAAAACATGTTTCATGACATGTTTTGCCCATCCTCTCTTGCCATGGCCGGCCACTTCATGTTGGGGGGAAATTTGACATGCAAATCCCTTATTTTTGCATGCATGAGCAACTAGTCATCACACATTTCCCCATCATACTTTCAAAGTTCACCACTAGGTCCTTTCTAGTGAAATTAGCATTTATAACACTAAATCGAAACATCAAAATGTCACACACAAATTAACACATATCATTGGCATCAAAATAAATTTTAAATTATTTTTATGCCTCGGTTTTGTGGTCCCAAACAACATCCCGACTAGGGTCAATTTTGGGTGTCACAACTCTCCCCACTTAAGAAATTTTCGTCCCGAAAATCTTACCGTAAATAGGTTTGGATATCGCTCTTTCATAGAGTTCTCGGTCTCCCCAAGTAGCTTCTTCTATCCGTGCTTGAGCCATAACACTTTCACCAATGAACCCGCTTGTTTCGCAACTCTTTCACTTCTCGTGATAGGATATGAATCGATTCTTCCTCATAACTCATATTAGCTTCAATTTCAATTTCGATGGACTAATCACGTGCGATGGATCGGATCTATAGCGTCGAAGCATCGAAACGTGAAAGACATCGTGAACCTTTTGAGTTCGGGGCAAAATCAAACGATATGCCATCGGACCGACTCGCCGGATATCTCATATGGCCCAATAAACCTCGGGCTCGGCTTGCCCTTACGGCCGAATCGAGTATCTTTTTCAAGGCGATACCTTGAGAAACACTTTAACACCCACGATACTCGATATCCTTACGCTTCAGATCCGCGTCGACTTCCGACGATCGAGGCTATCTTCGACTTTCACGGATTACTTTCACTTTCATTCAAATCTCTAATCAAATCCACCGAAAATCTTGCTTTCACCGAGCTCGGTCCAAAACAATGGTGTACGGCATTTACGACCGTATAAGGCCTCGTAGGGTGCCATCTTAATACTTGATTGAAAGTTTGTTGTTGTGTTTAATTCAATCAACGGCAAATACCGCTCCCATGAACCACTAAACTCGAGGACGCAACATCTTAACATATCCTCAAGTATCTGAATTATCCGCCGGATTGACCATCGGTTTGGGGGTGAAAGGCGGTCTTGAAATGCAACTTGGTACCCAAAGCTTCTTGCAACTTTTTCCAAAATCGTGAGGTAAATCTCGGATCTCTATCCGACACGATGGAAATAGGCACCCGTGTAATCTCACAACGAGAAACGCATAACTCGGCTAATTTGTCCATTGAAAAATTCAGACGTCTGGGGACAAAGTGGGCCGACTTAGTCAATCTATCTACCACGACCCAAACCGCATCCTTCTTACTTGCGACAATGGCGGTCCGGATACAAAGTCCATTGTGACTCGATCCCATTTCCACTCGGGTATCGTGATTGGTGAAGTAATCTCAAGGCACTGATGTTCCGCTTTCACTTGTTGACACATTAAACATCTCAAAACAAAGTCGGAGATGTCTCGCTTCATACCATGCCACCAAAACCGACGTTTCAAATCATTGTACATCTTCGTACTCCCCGGGTGGATTGCCATTCGGCTACAATGGGCTTCATTGAAATATCGAAATGAGTTCAATTCTTTGGAACACACAGACGACTTTTGAACCTCAAACAATCGTCATCATCGATTTGAAATTTCGAGTCCTTGTTCGGAACACACTCAGCCTGTTTTGCAGCCAACTCGTCGTCGACTTTCTGAGCTTCTCAAATTTGATGTATCAATAGTGGTTTGGCTTTCAATTCAGCTACTAACACACTATCGGATCGAATGCATAAGTGCACGTTCATCGCTCGTAAAGCAAATAATGATTTACGACTCAAGGCATCTGCAACCACATTCGCCTTTCCCGGTGATAGTCAATGACCAGCTCATAATCCTTTAACACTCGAGCCAACGTCTTTGTCGCAGATTTAAGTCTCTTTGGGTCATCAAATATTTGAGACTTTTGTGATCCGAGTACACATGGCACCTTTCACCAAATAAGTAATGTCGCCAAATCTTTAAGGCGAATACGATGGCGGCCAATTCAAGATCATGGGTCGGATAATTTTTCTCGTGTGGCTTTAATTGCCTCGACGCATAGGCCACAACTCGACCTTCTTGCATCAATACACAACCTAATCCAAGTAGGGAGGCGTCGCTATAGATGACAAACTCTTTGCCGGACTCGGGTTGCACTAGAATTGGGGCTTCACCAAATAAGTTTTCATTGATCGAAACTTTTTGGCATTTCTCCGTCCATTCGAACTTAACATCCTTTTGGAGTAAGCCGTCATCGGCGTGGCTATCGTTGAGAAACCTTTACATTCGCTTAATAACCGCAAGCCCCAAAAGCTCGAACCTCAAGAATATTTCTGAGGCTTCCAATTAAGTATGGCTGAAATTTTATTCGGTCGACTCGAATACCCGTGCAGATACCACATGACCCAAGAAGCTAACCTCTCTTAACGTAACTCACACTTGTGAACTTAGCATATAATTGCTTATCCGTAAGATTTGCAAGCACTAACCGCAGTATTCAGCATGTTCGGTCTCATTTCTTGAATAGACCAAGATGTCATCAATGAACACGACTACGAATCGATCCAAATATGGTCTCAAGATCCGATTCATTAAATCCATAAATACCGCAGGGCATTAGTGAGCCCAAACGGCATCACTAGGAACTCATAGTGACCATATCTCGCTCAAGGCGCTCTTGGGTACGTCCAATCTCGGATTCGCAATTGATAATAGCCCGATCTCAAATCTATTTTTGAGAACACCGAGGCTCCTTCAGTTGATCGAACAGTCATCGATACGTGGTAACGGATATTTGTTCTTTATCGTCGCTTTATTGTCGACGATAGTCGATGCACAACCGCATGGTTCCATCCTTCTTTTCACAAACAACACCGGCGCACCCAAAGGCGAGAAACTCGGGCAAGCAAAACCTCTATCCACCAATTCTTGCAACCGAGCTTTCAACTCCTTTAATTCCGTTGGTGCCATACGATACGGAACTATCAAAATTGAGTGGTACCGGTACCAATTCGATGCCAAATTCTATTTCTCGAGCAGTGGTAAACCCGCAATTCTTCTGGAAAACATCCGGTATTCACAAACCACGGCACAGATTCGGGTTTCTTTTCGATTCCTTGTCATCGAAAGCACGTCGCAAGGTACGCTTTGCACCCTTTTCTTACATATTTCGGGCCAACATCGCGATATTACGGTGGCAACCCTTTAAGTCCGTAGACTCAACCCAATTATCTTGTTATTCGCGCTCCTCAAATCGATAGTCTTGCTCTTGCAATTTACAACCGCATCGTGCATGGTCAACCAATCCAAACCAAGAATAACGTCGAATTCATCGAACGGCAAAAGCATCAAGTCCGCCGGAAAACAAGAACCTCGGAACACTAGGGGACTTTTCTTGCACACTTTGTTGACAAGCACGTAATGACCCAAGGGGTTTGATACCCGAATTACAAACTCAGTAGACTCAATAGGCAAAGTCTTACTGGATGCTAAGGTTTCACATATATATGAATGAGTAGAACCAGGGTCAATCAAAGCAATCACATTTGTATTGAAAAGAGTGAAAGTACCAGTAATGACATCCGGAGAGGCAGCATCCTCGCGTCGGCGTATGGCATAGGTCCTCGCAGAGCACGAGCCTCGGATCGATGGTAGCATCTCTAGATCCTCTCGACCGCCAACGACATTGCCCATGTTTCTAGGTGGCCTACCTCGGCGATGGTAGCACCGGGTTTCCACTCGACTTACATTCTGCTTATGCATCCTCGGGCAATCCTTCATAAAGTGGTCGGCCGACCCACACTTATAGCAGGAGCGATCACGAAACCAACAGCTCCCGAATGCCATTTGCCACAATGTGGACACTCCGCCTCTCTCGGTGATCATTTCCACCATCGGCGATCGAAGTGACTCGTGTGGTCACAGGGGTCGATCGCGTCCTCGTCTAGAAAAGCCCGAAATGCCTCTAGACCGCTCGCATCATCTCGAAATCTCTTTGATGCTTGTTGAAGAGACTTTCCGAGGACCTCTTTCAAATTCTCCGTTCCCACATCAGCTTTTTGTTTCTCCTTTCTAAGCTCTTCGACTTTACAAGCTCGCTCAACAAGTACTACGAACTCTCGTATCTCGAGAATGCCAACGAACATCCTTATATCATCATTCAGCCCATCCTCGAAGCGTTTACACATAATGGCTTCGGACGAAATGCATTCTCGTGCGTACCGGCTAAGCCTCACAAATTTTCGTTCGTAGTCGGTAACTGACATCGAACCTTGCTTAAGATCAAGGAATTCCCTTCGCTTTTGGTCGATGAATCTCTGACTAATATACTTTTTTCGGAACTCGGTTTGAAAGAATTCCCAAGTCACTTGCTCTCTAGGCACCACAGAAGTCAGAGTACTCCACCAATAGTAGGCGGACTCGCGTAGCAAGGAGATGGTACACTTTAAGCACTCATCGGTGTATGCAGGATAGCTCATCGAGCACCCGGATAGTGTTATCCAACCAAAATTCAGCTCGCTCGGCATCATCATCATCCGTAGCCTTAAATTCAGTGGCCCCATGTTTTCGAATCCTATCGACTGGGGGCTTACTTGACCTCATTTGGTCAGTCACCGGAGGTATTGTAGGTGCGGGGGTTGCATTTGTCGGGAATGGAGGTTGTGGAACAGTAGTGTTAGTTTGATCGTATTGATTAAACCATTCGTTCATCACACTATAAAAGGCATGCCTAGCCTCATCATTCGGATTGTGGCCATAGGTTGAGAGTCCGCCGGTCTGTCCCTTGCGCGAGCAGCGCCACACTCTCCACATCATCAGCTATCGCTTCGGTTGGGATCGGGATCCATTGCTATAACCAAACACAAAGTCAAATTGTCGAAATCACCACACTATCGATTCATCATTTAATGGCATGTATAGCTAGACCCCAAACACATCACGGTAGTCCTAAAATCGACTAAACCGTGGCTCGATACCAATAAAATTGTAACACCCGAACCCGAGACCATCGCCGTTAGCCGGACACGAGGGGTTAACAAGCCAAGTTCACATGTTTTGCCCACCAATTTGACATTTCTAGTCAGGCTGGAAGACTGCGTCACCGTCATTTAAAATCATATCTCGAGTTTCAAAACTCGGAAACTGGTTTCGTAAATTTTCCTGAATTTAGACTCATATATCCATCCATGGATTTATTTCTAGAATTTTTGGTCGGGCCAATTGGTACAGTTTATTAGTTAAAGTCACCCATGTTACAGGGATCGTCTGCTCTGACCTTCGCGCTGTATAACTTGAATATCTCTCTGTACAGGGCTTTAATACTGGTGAAGTTTGTTTCTAATGAAACTAGACTCAAAATGGAATCTGTACATATAAAGCATGACTCCTAATTCTTTCTGGATAATTTATAGTAAATTTTTAAAGTTGCGACAGGGGACCCAGAAACCGTTCTGGCCCTGTCTCACAATAGCTTTGATATCTCTTAACATGTAACTCCTATGACCATTTCGTTTCTTCCATATGAAAATAGACTCATCAAGGTTCATTTACATAGCTTATTCACTATTTAATACCATTCCTACAAATTTTGGTGATTTTTCACATTCACGTCACTGCAGCTGGCAGCATCTGTTTTAAGGTAGGTCTTACCTATTTTTGTAGTCTCCATCAACCAACTAGTCTTGCCATACATAGGTTCATATATGATCATTTTAACCATACCAATGGCTGATCATGTGACCAACACTCCCATTTCCAATCCATAATCACATCATGACACCATATATATACATACAAACCACAAATAGTCTAAGTTCATGCTTCCTTTTACGAGCCATTTTCGCATGGCCGTATACATATACATCACCACATTTTTAAACCAACAAGGGGTAGTCCTATACATGCCATTTCAAAGTTCAACCAAAATTTATACCAAAATAGAGGCGTTGATAGTGTGGATGACTTCGACTTTATTGATCCCGAATCCGATTGCTATCGAGCGAAATCTATAACACCGAGAGCCAAAGCAACGGGGTAAGCATTTTTATGCTTAGTAAGTCTCAAGGAATATAATCAGCTTTAATTAAAGCAATACATTCACATAACCCAATGCATCATTTCATTAATGCACATTCACATAATCATACTTACTTCACCATCCCAACTCTTATGTTCATACACAAATAACGGCTTCATTAAGGCCGATAACTCGTTCCATCATAGGAGCGGATATTCATACGCTCTTACTCCTAGCGCCAAGCACACACCGCACTTACCTTGTCATTGGGAAATTTCACAAGTGCATTTGCTGAAATTTTCCAGCAAGCTTATAATTTTCAAATCACATACCTTGAGTTTAACCGGATGTCGCTACTCGTTCAATCGCCTTGGGACATAGCCCGGTTATGGTAACCCGCACCAAGGCCTCACGGACTTAACCCGGATATCACGATTTGCACAAATGCCTTGGTCTTAGCCCGGATTTAACAACGGCACGAATGCCTTGGTCTTAGCCGGATATAGCTACTAGCACAATTGCCTTGGTCTTAACCCGGATATAATTTTCAGCATAATTATCTTGAGGCTTAGCCCGATATCATTCAATTTCTCATGCACACATACATCAATAATCATTGGACATACATATTTCATTTTCGTTACTAAGGCTCAAACACAATTATAATCATTAGCATGATCGCCTTCGGACTTAGCCCGGTATCATTCAATGCTCATACACACATAAATCAATAATCAATACATCCATATTTCATTCCCCATAATTCAATTAAGGTCACTTCTTGAGGACTTACCTCGGATGTTGTCGAACGGCTTTTACGGCTATTCGATCACTTTTCCTTCCCTTGTCCAATTGTGGCCCTCTTAGCTCTTGAGCTAATTCAAACAAATTCAATTTATTAAAACCTCATTGTGCTAGCTTATGGCGAATATGACAAGGAGTTTAAATGGTCATATGGCCACTCTTTAGCTTGAATACACAATGGTCATGCACATTTTATACTACATCAAGCAATTCAATACAATTTATTCGAGCATCAAGGAAAAGCTAAGGCCTTCAATAGGCCACCCAAGGCCGAATATTCATGTACATGTTGAGGCCAATTATGCACTTAATACCTCACAAAACAGCATGCATTTTACTAGTTAATGCTTTGCATATTGTAGCTCAAAACTTATAATATAGCATCAAGCACTCATATGTGTGCTAGGCGAATGTGCTTGCAATTTCACAATCATTCTTCAACATCTTCTTCTTTAAACAACCATATTCATCACTTAGTTCATAACCAAAACATCATGTGCAAACATATATATACATATATGAGCATGGCGAATTTCAAGGTGTCCATAGCTATCCAAAACACAAATTTTAACTAACATGCAAGAAGCATGAACCATGCTCATGAATGCATCATGGCGAATATGACAATCATGCCCTTTTAACTTCAATCATGATTAAACAAAAGAAAACTCAAAATCTTACTCAAAAGTAGACAATCCATCATTGCATGCATCATCATCAAGCTTCACACTTAGCATGCAATGGCTTTATCACCATAACAACTTTGGCCAAATACCATTTCCATGGCATAACAAAGATTTGAGCCATGGCTAACATGCACATCAAGTTAGCAACCAAAACATGCATGAAACTCCTAACACAACCTCATACATACCTTAATCTTGATGCAAACTTAGCCAAATCTCCTTCTAGATCTCTTCCAAACCAAGCATGAAGCAAAAATCCTCCTTCTTCCTTAGTTTTGGCTCAAAGAAAGGATGAACAAAATTTTTCTTTCTTTCTCTACAACTCACGGCAATGGGGGGATACCACACTCACACACATTTTTTTCATTCTTTTCTTACCCATACACCTTTGTTTATTATTTCTCCCTAATGCAGCAACAAAACATGTTTCATGACATGTTTTGCCCATCCTCTCTGCCATGGCCGGCCACTCCATGTTGGGGGAAATTTGACATGCAAATCCTTATTTTGCATGCATGAGCAACTAGTCATCACACATTTCCCCATCATACTTTCAAAGTTCACCACTGGGTCCTTTCTAGTGAAATTCGCATTTATAACACTAAATCGAAACATCAAAATGTCACACACAAATTAACACATATCATAGGCATCAAAATAAATTTTAAATTATTTTTATGCCTCGGTTTTGTGGTCCCGAAACCACATCCCGACTAGGGTCAATTTTGGGCTGTCACATTGGGCCCGTAGGCCCGTTAGGCCCACATAGCCCCTTTCGGCCCATAGCCGCCCGAAGTAGCCATCCTACAGCTAGAGTAGTGAGAAATATACACCTGATAGGAGACTGGAGTTAATCCACGCTCCGACCACTCTTAGCCAACGCCCAACCCAAACGAGCACGCCATACAGCAAAAGGGATCAGCCAAGAAAGGTACCTTTACTCTCCTCATGGTTCCCTCTATTTAAAGCCAGCTTCGCAACCACTCTTATGTTAGCTTCCCGATGTGGGATCCCTCCAACATCAGAGTTTAAATTCAACACCAGCTCTTGCCGCCCCCTGTTAGCAAAATAAATGCTCCTTGCTTGCCATGGGATTCGAACCTATGCCTCCCCTCAGATGCTCTACACGCTACTTGCCATTAAGCCACAAGGCTTTTTGTGTCATATTTTATCCCCAATTAATTATAAAGTCTAAAGGCCAAAGTCTAGGTTCCCTTAAAAAACCCAAAATAAATTGCAAGAGCCAAGGCTTGAACCCAGGCTCCCATACAACCTTAATGATGCCACAACCACTAGACTACAAGCTTCATTGTGTCATTTATTTAACACAATAATTTAAAAGGCCCTCATCTATTTAACACAATAGTTTGAACCCAAGATTTCTCCAACACTTCTCAAAGCCATTAACCACTAACGCAAACATTTAATTGTTTCATTTCATTGCACAATTAAATACCTATATACAACCTCCTTACGGATCCCCACTCAAGGCCCAATACTTTTAGGCCCAAATTCAGGGTGTTACAATTCTACCCTCCTTAAAAAAATTTCGTCCTCGAAATTTTCCACTCTCAGACTACACCACCACACTTCCGCTGCGCACTCTGATACTAATAATACTAACATACACCCAAAACATTTATCCATCGGAGCGGATAGATTTCACATGCAAACAATTTCTACATTTCCAGAACACACACCAAATAAATACTAAATCTAAATTCAAGTGTTACAGTTTACTCTAACTAGAGAGTTCCAGTATAGTGCTACTATCTTTAGTAGTTTCTCAATATAGCCTTTCAATCTATAACAGTAAACAGAGTTAGAGAACTTACAGATTTGGTGCCAGAGACTCGGTGTGCCACACTTCCAATAACATCTTTCCAGAAACGAGTCAAGTTTTGTTGATAAATTTCAAAACAAATTTTTAGAAAAACCCTTTTCAAACCCCAATTTCGAAAAAACAAACAGAACAATAATTTCCTGCTACCCATACCACAGCCGAGTTTTGTAACCTGGCTCTGATACCACTAAATGTAACACCCCAAACCCGGCCCAGACGTTATGGCCGGATCCGATGTGTCACATTAAAGTTTTTAAGAAAACCCATGCCTCTTTCAACGTCCTTCTTCGTGTTTTAAAAGATAGTCTTTGCTAAGTTAATAAAGTGAATGGAAGTCATGCACCGTAGGTATCCAAACAGAGGAGGTGAGCCATGAAGGTCGCTTAAGTACCAAGCTCTTGATTGGATCCAATCCTAGACATGCCCACAACCATTGCCACATTTTACTGCTAGGTTAGGTTTTGAGAAAAACGAGTTGGAATTCATTTAAGTAGATATTTTTGATAAACTGATTAATTGTATCGTTGCATTATTTTGAAAACAATTATCATTTTGGAAATGCGCCTAGGTGTAACTCATATTGTTATCGAAAAAATATAGGGTATAAGATAAAATAATCCCGAAAAATAATTAAAATGGCCTTATTACAACCCAAAACCAAATAATAATATTAATAAGATAAAACTTATAAAGAAATAAATCAGC
Source organism: Gossypium arboreum (assembly GCF_025698485.1). NCBI lineage: Eukaryota > Viridiplantae > Streptophyta > Magnoliopsida > Malvales > Malvaceae > Gossypium > Gossypium arboreum. The sequence goes on from NC_069077.1 coordinate 122,235,508, forward strand.
TACTTATTGCAATTAAAAGAAATGCGAAATGAGTGTGGCCATCTCCGAGTCCTTGCGGCTCCAAACCATCTAAGCTTAGGGATTACCCGCAGTTAGAAACGGGGTGAGTTTACGAAAACTCAGTGTGTAATCCCCAACAACAAACAAACAGTGAATAACACAGTGTTAGTACAATCTGGGCCAAAGCCCTATTCAGTAATACTAAAGTCTGGGCCTTAGCCCTTAAACAGTAGCAATATGGGCCTAAACCCTAATTCAGTCTCGACATATACTGGGCCGAAGCCTTTTCATAAATCATATCACTAGACGAAGCCTTTACTGTAAGTGGTATGGCCCATAGGCCCATTTTAATATCACATGTAATATCAATGAATGTATGCAAGCCCATTTGGGGAGATTACTCAACCCACCATCTGTTACTCTCCACCCGTACCAACCAACAGACTATGTGGGGAATAACTCAACCCACCTAACCAAACTCTCCACTGGCAGCATAGCTGTTTTATCATATAACTGGAGGCCTAGCCTCTTTTAATAACTGGGGCAAAGCCCTTTTTGATAAACTAGGGCAAAGCCCTTTTCGGTAAACTGGGGCATAGCCCTTTTAGCACTTCCTTCATTTATAAAACCCAACCCACGCAACATGTCATGTATGCAGAATGTCATGCCCATATTTGAATCAAACAATCACAGTCAAGTCATCCATATCACCAACATATATTCAGAATCAAATCCATCAACCACACAGTCCAAGCCAGTCACATGCCCACGAGGGCAAAACAGTCATTTTCATATTATAAGGGTAATTTCTTAATTTTACCAAATATCAGGGTTTTCTATGTTCATTATCAATTATCAATATTTTCGAGTGTTTAATCAATGATCTTTGACCCACTTTATCAAATTCGGGCTTTTGGGCCCAAAACCCCTAATGGCCCTAGAATGCTGATTTAGCCCACTAAGCCTGCTTAATCCAAATTTTACAACAGTACTAACCGTGTTAACATGCAACTTTTCCAGATTCCATTTTCTATCAGTTTTACCCAAATGGGCCCGAAAGCCCATTGGGCCCGATTCCAGCCAATTGAGGCCCAACTTACCATCGTGCACAAAATTGCGCTCTTACCTGCTCCATCGATCCAAACACCGATCATATCGTATCTATCGCATCTTTAAGCAAAGGAAAAATCAAAAGTTCCCGGAATGCCAAATATTAATCTAAGCTACTGCGAGGGTTATTACACACCTGTTATGGGTTGAAGTTGAAACGTTTCCAAAATCAATCACCTACGATAACCACCACCTATCACTCAAACTTAACTAATCCAATATCAATATATGTAAAACCTAAGCACATCAGTCATACGGAACATAAAGGCATATTCGTCATTTTACCATATAGGGGCTTTAAGGTCTTTTTACCTATTAGGGGTATTTTAGTCATTTCATCCTACAAGGGTGTTTTGGTAAATCTACAAACCAAGGGTATTTCAGTAATTTTGTAAACCAAAGGTATTTCTATAATTTTTAGAAAGTCAAGGGTATTTCTATAATTTTGTAAATCAGGGGTATTTTGGTAATTTTACAAATTGAGGGTATTTCGATAATTTCACAAACCAGTGGTATTTTGGTAATTTTACAAACTAGGGGTGTTTTGGTAATTTTACAAACTAGGAGTATTTTGGTAATTCTATTCTACAGGGGTATTTCAGTAATTTCACAATCGAGGGTAAAATGGTAATTTTATAAATTGAGGGTAAAACGGTAATTCTATAAATTGAGGGTAAAACTGTAATTCTATAAATCGAGAGTACTTTGGTAATTTTACAAGTCGAGGGCATTTCAATAATTGGTAAACTAAAGTATTCTAAACAGGGATAACAATACAAATAGCCCTAAAGCCCATTCTCGACCCAAATGGGCCCACACGCTCGTGTGGCCCTTTTAGCCCAAATCTAGCCACGAATATGAGATTCACCTAACCTAGTCCAATATTTACTACACAATCAAACAACTTATCCAATTGGGCCCGTAGGCCCATTAGCCCACATAGCCCCTTTCGGCCCATCGCGGCCCGAAATAGCCATCCTACAGCTAGAGTCGTGAGAAATACACACTTGTTAGGAGACTGGAGTTAATCCACGCTCTGAGCACTCTTAGCCGACGCCCAACCCAAACGAGCACGCCATACAGCGAAAGGGATCAGCCAAGAAAGGTACCTTTACTCTCCTCATGGTTCCCTCTATTTAAAGCCAGCTTTGCAACCACTCTTATGTTAGCTTCCCGATGTGGGATCCCTCCAACATCAAAGTTTAAATTCAACTCCAACTCTTGCCGTCCCCTGTTAGCAAAATAAATGCTCCTTGCTTGCCATGGGATTCGAACCCATGCCTCCCCTCAGATGCTCCACACGCTACTTGCCATTAAGCCATAAGGCTTTTTGTGTCATATTTTATCCCCAATTAATTATAAAGTCTAAAGGCCAAAGTCCAAGTTCCCTTAAAAAACCCAAAATAAATTGCAAGAGCCAAGGCTTGAACCCAGGCTTGAACCCAGGCTCCCATACAACCTTAATGAAGCCACAACCACTAGATTACAAGCTTCCTTGTGTCATTTATTTAACACAATAATTTAAAAGACCCTCATCCAAGCATCCGGGTTTTTTTTTCACTTAATACCAAAATTTTTGCTAAAGCCCAAGTTTGAACCCAAGATTTCTCCGACACTTCTCAAAGCCATTAACCACTAAAGCAAACATTTAATTGTTTCATTTCATTGCACAATTAAATACCTATATACAACCTCCTTACGGACCCCCACTCAAGGCCCAATACTTTTAGGCCCAAATTTGGGGTGTTACATTTGGCTTTACCGAACCGTATTTTTCTTCGTTTCGGGTACACACCTGGTACGTTTTTTTATGTGGAGACACTCTCGAACCACACAACACTTAAGATTGATCATCATAACCACCGAATTAGACGTTTAAAACTAAAGTATAATCGAATCCGTAACGAGTTATTCACACTTTAAGTAACAACCCCTTACCTTCGATCGAAACTAAGTTCTCGATGAGCGATTTTGAGTTCCTGAATCCTCCCCTGATGGCATAACGTCAAACCATTAATAACGAACTTTAACAAACGAAACTAAATTACCTTACCCAAACTCACTGAATCGAATCACAAATTGTGTTGAACAGAAAAGGGCCACAATAACCACAGGGCCCACTGATTAGTTGACAATTACAACTCGAAAATCAAAAAGAAAAAGAAGAGGAAGACGAAGGAGAGAAGAAACGCAGAGGGGAGAGCAATAGATAAAAAAGAAAATGTCAGTTTTTGGGAAATTGGAAAAAGAATTCAAACTGACCAACCCCAACAATATGATAACCTCCCCATTTTTCCTCCCACTAACTCACAACCACTTCAGTATTTCAGCTCCACCGAAATTCTATTGGACAACTGAGCAAAAATAATACCCATGCTCACATAGGGATTCAAACTCTGGATCCCCACACAATACACAGACACCTGAACTAGCAAGCTCATTCTAATGTGGTTTTGCAAATAATTAACAATAACCCACTCCCCAAACGCAAGGCTTAGATCAGAAAAATCTCAAAATTTTCCAAAGGTAGTACTTGAACTCAGGACCTCTCAGACACTCCCAGAACACTTAACCACTGAAGCAAATACACATTTATGTCAGATTATCAAGAAAATAGAGATATAAAACTTAGGGCGTTACATAAGCTTATAAAGCTTAGTAAGTAGATAGTAATTTATGTAACTTAACATTAAATGAATGAACTCTTATTTTTTTAATTAATGTTACCAAAACGTAACCACGACATGGAAGTGCTATCAGGAGTACCAAAATGTAACAGGGGCACGTAAGTGTGTCCAGAGGTAAAAAGTACAACAGGGGCACATAAGTGTGATCAGGGGTACCAAAGTACAACAGGTGTGATTAGGGGTACCAAAGTACAATAGGGACACGTAATTACGATCAGGGGTACCGAAGTACAACAGGGGCATGTAAGTGCGATCTGGGTATAATTCTATACTAATTAACTACTTGATTATAAAATACAAATACATAAGGAAATGAGATGATATAATTTAATTACTATGAACTTATATCAACACTATTGTGAAGGAGTATGGTTGGCTAATCCACGACTTTCGCCTTCCCTCGATTTAAATCTGATTGAGATCTATCTTGATCTAAATAAATAAATTCAACCAATTTAATAACTATTCTATTCAATTCAATCCAAATTCACATGTTAGCAAAATTACACTTTTGCCTCTACCCATTTGACTTCTTTTCAATTTAGTCTCTAACCCATAAAAATGGAAATTCATTCAATTTAACCACAACTCATCATAGCCAAATATCAATTAGTCCCCATAAAGCGTTATATTTTCTTTATTTCATAATTTCACCATGTATAATTTTCTATTTTTTTACTTAAACCCCTATTTGACAATTTCATAAAAGTCACTTAACAAAAATTGTTTATCTATCAACAACTAACCATTTTCTTCCATAAAACATCAAAACTGTAACACCCCTAACCCGTATCCGTTACTGAAATAAGGTTACGAGGCATTACTGATTAATACATCATTCACAAACATTCACAATGTCCTTTGTAAGGCTCTTCGAGACCTTAAAATATGCTTAGAAGTGGTTTAGGACTAAACCGATAACATTTGCAAACTTTCAGAAACTTAGAAAATTTTCAAACATTTAAGGGTCACACACCTATGTGAATAGATCGTGTAGCTCATACGGCCACCAGACACGTCCGTGTCATAGGCCGTGTGAAAATAGGGCATACATACTGACTTGCACCACACGGCCGAGGACATGCCTGTGTGTCAGGCCGTGTAAAATCTAGAGGGGTTACTGACCTTGCCACAAAGCTAGCCACATGCCCGTGTACTAGCCCGTGTGCCACACACAACCAGTAGACACGCCCGTGTGTCTAGGCCGTGCTAAACCTATAGGGTATACTGACTTAAATTCGAATGGTACCCTAGGGAACACACGGCCCTGTAGCATAACCGTGTGTCGCACACGCCTGAGACACACGCCCGTGTCACTACCCGTGTGGACAAAAATAGGCCATCTATAAAGCCAATTTTCCACCCTTCTCTCATGTACACATAGCAACCAATTTGGTACCATTTCCATACACATTTTAGCAACCAAAACATGCTATTTCATACACATAACATGCCATCTATCCATAACCATTTCAATTACTCAATTCTATATTCAAAAACATATCAAATCAATATGCCACAATCATCAATCTCACATAACTACTAAATGTATTTACTCACCAAATTATCATCGATATCATGTATCATGATATACTATTACTCAAACATTAATAAATAACCAAATGCGTAACCATTTAATCATATCAACAACCATGGCAAACAATGTCAAAACACAAGACATTATATACATCACAATAACACTTATCCAACACATAATTTAAGCCAACTTAAATGGTCAAATACATACCAATATTTACAAGCCAAAAGTAAGCCAAATCTCATGACTATATTAAACTTTAAAACATATCATCAATTCAATAGCCTACACATGCCATAAAACCAAGCCACAAGGTGTAAAATACCGAAAGTCAATAGCCGGATAATGTGATGCTATCTCTGTTGACTTCTAACTCAAGCAAACGTCCGAGACACTATAAAACATAGAAAAACAACATAAAGTAAGCTTCACAGCTTAGTAAGTTCGTCTGTGAGCCTAAAATGATCACAACATTCATATAGCAATTCGAAATAGATAAATCATTAACATTTAAAGCATTAATTCATGAGCTAACATCAAATTGTTCATGTCCTCATTCACAAGTTCTCAACTTCATATAGCTCGATACTTGAGTAATTTTCCTCACATACCTGTACTAATACCTTTCTATTTATCACCCATACTCTTATCAAACCTCTTTGGTTTATTATTTCTTATGATTCAAATCCATCGATTTTCCAATGCCATAGTCCAACTGTGGTCTTACACATACATTGCCAAGGCACTGCCGTGGTCTTTCTTTCACGTGGCATAACCCGATTATAGTCTTATTAGTCATTACCATATGTATATTTATTTAACACAACTATAATTCATATCTGACATAACATTCAATACATACTTCATTATAGTCAAATAAATACATTTTGACATGAAACATACTTATACACAATTCTCTCTCTTATTTAATATACATAATACAATATGAACTCACCAATTTACTTTCATTCGATTCTCACATAGGTTCTGTACATACTTGTATTACTTATTCCGACCGTACTTTAATTCTCATCTTGACTATGCCCGTTGAATCATTCGATATTTCATACACTAAGTGCTAGTCTCAATATCTCGCACACTAAGTGCCATTCTCAATATTTCGCACACTAAGTGCCATATTTGATGTCCCGCACACTAAGTGTTGTACATAGCCGAAGCTATCTCAAATCGCACACTAGGTGCCAAATTTAGCCGAAGCTATACCAAATCCGCACAATAAGTGCCATATTTAACCGATATATCATCAAACATAACAATAGTCATGTATATCAAAGCATTAAAAGCATAAATATAACAATACTTATTGCATACGAACTTACCTCGATTGTCAAAACGTTGAAATGGATCGACTAATCCAAAACTTTGTTTTTCCCTCGATATAGACTCGTATGAGGCTTAACTTGATCTAAATGAGCAAAACAATGTTGGTCGAACCTAGCTCATTCATGGCTAACCTTCTCTTCAAATTTCAATGGAAGGGATGATAAAAATAAGGATTTTTGGCTTTTGTTTTAATAATATTAACCTTTAAAAACATTAGTTATTACACCAATTGCCACTCCACTATCATCCACTATCTTATAAATGGGCTATTTCCCACATAAGGACCTCTATACTTAAGTTCTATAGCTATTTGACACCTTTAGCTTATAGAATTCAACTTTTATACTTAACGCGATTTAGTCCTTTTTACAGAATTAAGCATTTAAACGGTAAAATTTCTTTATGAAATTTTCACACAATAATTCTATTATGTTGTAAACCATAATGAAATAATAAAATGAATATTTTGACTTCAGATTGTGGTCCCAAAACCACTGTTTTGATTAACCCTAAAAATGGGCTGTTACAAAAACTCTTACACATTCATCAACGACAAAACCCTAATAGTTTAACAATTTCACAAATTAATATTCTGCCTAGCTAGATTAAGTTACATAGAACGAGACAAAAATCACTTACCAAGCAAGGTAATTTGCTTAGCCAAATTTTGAAGCTTCTCCTATGGCTTCTTAACCCTAAAATTTCAGTGGACTAAGCAAAAAAAGATGATGGCTTGTTTTGTTATATTTTATTTATCATTAATTTCCAAATTACTTAATTAACCTTTAAAAACATTATGATTTACACAAATGTTGAGCCATCACATTCCACTATCTTCATTAGTGGTCTAATTACCATATAAGGACTCTTAGTTTAAGGTTCTTTAGCTATTTAATACTTTTAGCTACTAGAACTCAACTTTTGCACTTTACGCGATTTAGTCCTTTTTATCAAATGAAGCATGTAAATAGTAAAATTTCTCAACGAAATTTTTATACAATATTACTATCATGTTGTAGACATTAAAATAATAATAAAATAAATATATCAATGTCAGATTCGTGGTCTCAAAACTACTATTTTATTTCACTGAAAACGTGCTGTTACAGAATGTGTCATTTAGCATGTTTTTCTCATGGAATTATGTAGGTTGAAAGTAGGTATGATTATGTTTTGGAACAAGGTTAAGAATGAATTTGGATAGACATGAAGTACGCCATCATATGAAATTTTGTGCCACACGGTTTGACCACATGATCGTGTGTCACACGCGGATCTGTGACACAACCATGTGACTCTGAAATATAGCATGTATAAATTGCACACAGTCTCAGATTGTTACATGGGTTGGCTACATTCCCGTGTGACTAGTTGTTGGTATGCTCATTTGGTTTCACACAGCCTCAACTTTTTACACGGCCAACGACATGATCGTGTGACTAATTTTGAATAATTGCATATTTGGCTCACACAGCCATAAAGAGTTACATTGTTTGATTACACTGTTGTGTGACTCCAATTGTGCATGCTCACTGTTTGTTACATGGTTCGACTATACAACCGTGTGACTTTACCCCACAAGGGTACAATATTCCACACTACCTGGGTACACGACCGTGTGACCCCTAGTTTACAAATTTTCCCTTCTTTTTCTATTTGTTTCAAAATGATCCTTGGTTGATGTTGGGTTAATTTCAGCGATTTCGTAAGCTCAAATTAAACTTGATTTTGGTTGAATTGCATAATATATTTGGAAGTATATGTATTTTTTAATGTTTAATTAAATTTTTAAATTATACTTTGAGTGTAACTGTTCTGTAATCTTTTGTAGCACCTTGTCACTTGGGCTGGCGATCAGACCGGGTGAAGGGTGTTACATTTAATGGTATGAGAGCGATAGGCTTACCCAATTCTTGAACTAAATTAAGCTAAAAAATTGAGCCTAAAGGTACATGCCAATTTTGAGTCGAGTTAGAGTCGAGATTTGGATGCTGACATAAAATTTCTTTGTTTTTATAGCTAAAGATGTCTGGCGAATCTAAAAACAAGCTGGATAATGAGATTCTTAACAATGAACATTCCATTAAAAATGAAAATAGAATGATACATGTTGCATCGAGTACATGTTTAGTGGGTGCTAGTCAATCTAGATCTAGTAGGCATAGTCGTAAAAAACTTGGTGACGAAAATTTACTCCAAGTTATTGCTGAGGCTCTTCAAGAAATGATACTAGTGCCAGTAACCTATTGAGCACCAATAGAATAATTACAAAATATGGTGTTATTGAATTTACAGGAATTAAAAGAAGTCGATCCTTCAACGTCTGAGATGTAGCAAAATAACCAAACCAAGTATTACAACAACTAGAATGCAACTCATGTGAAAGTGTTACTTGCTCTGTTTCTTTGTTACATGTAACACCCCTTACCCGTATCCGTCGCCGGAACAGGGTACGAGGTATTAACAAATTATAGTATATGCTATTAAATAAACCCAACAAAAATATGGCGTGCAATTTGATCATTATAACATATGCCATTAACAATACAAACCAACTTTAAAGGCTTCGAACAAAATGATTAGTTTGATACTATAAGTAGTAATTTGAACCTAGACAATTATGACACGTAACAAAATAACTAAGTCTGCTATACATGCCATATTTCAAAATATTGAGTTCGGATACCAAGAGTATTGATAGTGCAAAGGATCTTCTACGATCTCGACTCTGTGCTAGCTGAATGAAACTATAAGACAAAGGAGAGAAAAGAAAGTAAGCTTATAGCTTAGTAAGTAGGTATATAAATAACAAATAAGAAATCTAATATGTTTACAACATAACTTAATTATGTCATATTTTTAATTTTATTGTTTACTCCAATTTGATCAAGCTGTCCGTCCTGCGTCATGATCACTAAATAAATCATAACTCGAGTTACAAAGCTCGAAATTAAAATCCGTAAAATTTCCCTGAATCTAGACTCCTAATACTTCTTACTAATTTTTTTCTAGAATTTTTGGTTCAGCCAATTAGTACAGTTTATTAGTTCAAGTTTCCCCTGTTACACAGCTCAACTGATCTGACTCCTGTTCACTACGAATTAAATTTGTCTCAGTATACAATTCAAATAACCATGAAACCTATTTAATTTAAAACCATACTCAATAAGGAATTTAGGCATATAAACTATATTTCTTAATTTGTTTTGTACAATTTGTAATGATTTTTCAAAGTTGAAACAGGGGATTACATAGTCATCCTGAGCAAGTCTCACACAATTGTAAATATCTCAAAATAAAGAATTCCTTTGCTTGCTCTGTTTCTTTTATTTGAAAATAGACTCATTAAGCTTTAATTTTACATCTCATTCAACCTCTAATTAAATTTCTTCTATTTTTGGTGAATTTTCAAAATCATGTCACTGCTACTGTCCAAAACAGTTTTAATGCTAATTTCATTCTTTCACACATTCTTCATACTAACCTCATTTTAACTTACATATATATATACCACAAATCATTTTCACCACATTTCATACATCACAAGTGTAGGTCTATGACTACAATGTTTCCACAAAACCATCCCGTTGAACAATTCGGATTAATCCTCGATACTTGATGGTTTTAGCACACAGCCCCACCATCATATTTCATTTAATTCGGTTCTCTTGTACACATGGTGAACACTTAGTACCACTCATGCGACCTAGCTGATTTGTCTCGTAGCTCTCTTGTCTACATGGCGTCCTTCACTTGGCGACCTAGCTACATTTATCTCTCACGTAGCTCTCTTGTCTACATGGGATACATCCCGTATCACACATGTGACCTAGCTACTACATAGTATCTCGTAGCTTTCTTGTACACATGATGTGCACTCAGAATCATACATGTGACCTAGCTACGCCCTCTATTTTATTCGATTTTTCCAATGTTCAACAGGAGCTCTCTATTATTTATTTCCATTCTTCCAATAGTCGATTTATACTTCAACATCAGCTAGTATATACATATAATAGGCTGAAATATAAGAATGTAAATGAAATTAATGTATTATTTACATACAAACTTACACAGGTGCAAAATATGGAATTTTGCAATTTAGTCCAAAACTTTCTCCTTTCCCGCTCGAGGTCGATTCCATGCCTTTCTTGATCTATAACAACATATTTAGCTCATTTAACACTCAAACTATTTATTTTAATCCAAAATCACATTATACAAAATTACATTTTGCCCCTAACTTTTACAAAATTACAATTTTTCTCCAAGGCACGGAAATTTAATTTCAGCCCTTATTCTTATTTTTAATGACCTACTGATCATTTTTCTCTTCTATGGCAACATCAAATTCTCACTCTAACACATAGTTGTGAACAATAGGTATTTTTATCGATTATGTCGTTTTGTTCGTTTTCGTTAAAAATCGCTTAGAAAAGATCGTTCCCCTAACTTCAAACATTCATATTCTACCATCAAACAAAAAAAATACATGCCTATCATTCATGGGTAAATTTTTAAACATAAACCCTAACTCGAACTAATGGTAGAAATAAGTAAACCGAGCTACGAGGATTTCAAAAATATGAAGAACATTAAAAACGGGGCTTGAATTCACTTACTATGAAGCTTGAAAGTTGAAGAAAACCTAGCTATGGAGGAGAGAAATTTTCGGCAGCAACTAATGAGGATGATAACCAATTTTGTGTTATTTTTCCCATTTTATTTCATTTAATATACAAATGACCAAAATGCCCTTACTACTAAACTTTCAAAAAAATTCCCTCAATGTCCAACTTTTGTCCATAACTTAAGAATGGGTCAAATTGCTATTTAAGACCTCCTAATTAATATCCCAAAGCAATTTCATACTAAAAACTTCTAAAACACAAGTTTTACAATTTATTCGATTTAGTCCCTATTCTCAACTTAAGCGAAATGCATGTAATTTCATCACGAAATTTCCATGAAATCATAAAATCATATCATAAACCCCAAAATAATTATAAAACGATTATTTCTATCTCGGATTTGTGGTCACGAAACCACTATTTCGATTAGGCCCTAATTCGGGTTGTCACAATTCTCCCCCCTTTAGAGATTTTCGTCCCCGAAAATCTTACCGATAAAGAGGTTCGGGTACTGTTTCCTCATAGCTTCCTCGAGTTCCCACGTAGCCTCTTCTATCCCATGTCTGTGCCACAATACTTTCACTAAGGCTATACTTTTATTTCTTAACTGTTTAATTTCTCGAGCCAAAATCTTTATTGGTTCCTCCTCATAGGTCATATCCGATCGAATCTCAATTTCTGTTGGAGAAATCACATGTGAAGGATTAGAACGATAACGTTGCAACATTGATACATGAAACACGTTATGGATTCTTTCTAACTCTGCCGGTAAGGCCAACCGATATGCCACTGGTCCAATCCTCTCAGTAATCTCGTACGGCCCAATAAAACGCGGACTCAACTTGCCTTTTCGGCTAAATCTCAGAATCTTTTTCCATGGTGACACCTTCAAGAACACTTTATCACCCACCTGAAATTCAATCTCTTTTCTTTTTAAATCTGCATATGACTTTTGTCGATCTGAAGCAGCTTTCAAGCAATCCCGAATTACTTTTATTTTCTCCTCGGTTTCTTTAACTAGATCAACTCCGTGAATCTGTTTCTCACTAAGTTCGGTCTAATATAAAGGAGTCCGACACTTACGACCATACAAGGCTTCGTACGGTGCCATTTGTATACTTGATTGATAACTGTTATTGTAGGCAAATTCAATCAAAGATAGATATTTTTCCCAACTACCTCCAAATTCTAAGACACAGCATCTAAGCATATCCTCGAGTACCTGGATTACTCTTTCCGACTGACCATCTATTTGTGGATGAAACGCGGTACTAAAGTTCAATTTTGTACCCAAAGCTTCTTGTAACTTTTTCCAAAATCTCGAGGTAAATCTCGGATCTCTATCTGATATTATATACATAGGTACTCCGTGCAACCTCACAATTTCAGCAATATATAATTCGGCTAATTTATCAAGTGAGTAATCAATACGTCTTGGTATAAAGTGGGTGACTTTGTTAATCTATCAACCACTACCCAGACAAAGATCCTTCTTTTTAGGAGTTAAAGGCAAACCGATTACAAAATCCATGGTAATCTTATCCCATTTCCACTCGAGCACCATTACGGTTGAAGTAATCACGAAGGCACTTGATGTTCAAATTTTACTTATTGACGATCAAACACTTGGTTACAAATTCGAAATGTCCTTTTCATACCGCCACCAATACAACTTCTTTAAATCATTATACATTTTTGTGCTACCGGGTGAATCGATAAATGCCACTATCGCCTCATGTAATATTTTTCGAATCAATTCATCATTTTTCGGTACACATATCCTGTCTCAAACATCAAGCAGTCATCTGGTCCAACTCAAAATTCTGAGTCATAACTGATTCACGTTGAGTTCTCTTGGTTCGCAACTCACTATCGTTCTTTTGAGCATCACAAATCAACTGGAGAAATAATGGTTTAGCCCTCATCTCTGCTAAGATTGACCCATCATTAGACAATGCTAACCCCGTATTCATGGCTCTCAAAATAAAAAGAAATTTCCTGCTCAAGGCGTCAGCAACCACATTTGCTTTTCCCGGATGATAATCAATCACTAGATCATAATCCTTTAATAATTCAAGCCATCTCCTCATCACACAGATTCAAATCCTTTTGATTCATCAAAACTTCAAACTTTTGTGATCAATAAAATTCGCATTTTCACCATACAAATAATGTCGCCAAATCTTCAAGGCAAAGACAATAGCGGCCAATTCCAAATCATGTGTAGGATAGTTCTTCTCATGCGGTTTTAACTGTCTCGAAGCATAAGCTACCACTTTACCCTCTTGCATCAACACACATCCAAGGCCTGTCAATGATGCATCACTATAAATTACTGAACTCCTTTCCTGGCTCGGGTTGTACTAACATTGGTGCTTCATCAATCGTGCTTTCAACTTTTCAAAACTCACGACATTTATCGGTCCATTCAAACTTAACATTCTTTTACAACAACTTAGTCATAGGAGAAGCAATCATCGAAAATCCCTCAACAAAATGTCTATAATACCGGCTAAGCCTAAAAGCTTCTAACCTCGGATAAATTCTTGGCGGTTTCCAATCAACGATCGCAGAAATCTTGCTTGGATCCACCGAATACCATCACCGAGACTATATGTCCCAAAAATCCGACTTCACGAAGCCAGAACTCACTTTTACTGAACTTAGCAAACAGTTTCTTTTCTCTCAAGATCTGCAATATGGTTCTCAAGTGTTCGGCATGTTCAGACTCATCCCGAGAATAAATTAGAATGTCATCTATAAACACTACTACAAACTTATTCAAAATTTGGCCGGAAGATCCGATTCATTAAGTCTATAAATATAGCTGGAGCATTTGTTAATCCGAAAGGCATCACAAGAAACTCATAATGTCCATACCTTGTCCTAAAGGCGATTTTCGGCACATCCGACTCCTTAACTCTCAGCTGATAGTAACCAGACCTCAAATCAATCTTTGAAAACACTGTGGCCCCCTTTAACTGATCGAATAAATCATCAATCCTCGGCAATGGGTACTTGTTCTTTATAGTCACCTTATTGTCGACGGTAATCAATGCAAAGTCTCATTGAACCATCCTTCTTCTTCTGAACAATACAGGAGCACCCGAGGGAGAGAAACTCGGTCTCACAAATCCCTTGTCTGTTAACTCCTGCAACTGAGCCTTCAATTCTTTTAATTTAGTCGAAGCCATTCTATATGGAGCAATCGAGATCGGTGCAGTACCCGACAACAAGTCAATGGCAAACTCTATCTCTCTGTTTGGAGGCAACCCAAGCAATTCCTCCGAAATACATCCGAAACTCACAGACTATCAGATCGATTCAAACTTCATTGAGGCAACTCAAGATTCATTACATAAGCCGATAAGCTTCACACCTTTTTCTCATGTATTTCTGTGCAGACATGTGCGAAATCACCATAGGCAATTTATTTGATTCATCTGTTTCAACCCACAGAATTTCTCTATTTTCACATTTCAACTCTAGTGTTTTTTGTTTACAATCTACCTTGGAATCATACAATGTCAACCAGTCGATTCCCAAGATAACGTCAAACTCATCAAATGGTAACAGCATCAAATTAGCTGGAAAACAGTAACCTTGAATCATTAATGGGCAATTCTTGCAAACCTTGTCAACTAGCACATATTGGCCTAAGGGGTTCGACACTTTAATCGTAAACTCAGTAAACTCAACAAGCAACTTTTTATTAGATACTAAATTCATGCAAATATAGGAATGAGTGGACCCGGGGTCAATCAATGCAATAACAATAGTATCATAAAGAGAAAATGTACCAGTAATGACATCGGAGATGATGCATCTTCTCGGGCACGCATAGCATAAGCTCTAGCAGGTGCTCTAGCTTCTGATCTTGCCGTTGAATCTTTCATCACAGTTTTACTGCTAGTCCCACCTCCAGTATTTTTTAGTGGTCTACCTCTACTAGCGGTGGTATTCTGTCTAGCACTCTGAAATCTTTCTTCTTTAACTTTCTCCGGACAATCTCTAATAAAATGCTCGCGAGAACCACACCTAAAACAAGCTCGCTCAGTTCCCCAACACTCACCATAATGTTGCCTGCCACATTGCTGACACTCGGGCTTTCTAGGTCGCACATTACCCACACTTGCCACCGAAGTAGCTTGAGCTTTAGACCCCGAATATGCTCTACCACGATCTCTGTGTGAATCCCCAATTGAAACTGTCATTCGAGGGTTTGTCTCTTTGGACCTCTTTGATTGAGATTGAAATGGCTTGCTTATCGGCCTTTTTCTGACATCTCGAGCCTCAATAGCAGCTTTTATTCTTTCTTTGTTCAATTCTTCGGCTTTAAGAGCTCGATCAACCAATACTACAAATTCTTTCAACTCCAAAATTCCTACAAGCACTTTAATGTCCTCATTTAGCCCATCTTCAAACCTTCTACACATAATGGCCTCGGTGGACACACATTCTTGGGCATACTTGCTGAGTCTTACAAATTCGCGTTCACACTCTTTCTCTGCACATCTTGCCTCGCTTCAATTCAAGGAACTCCTTCCGTTTTTGATCAATAAATCGTGACTTATGTATTTCTTTCTAAATTCTTCCGGAAGAAATCCCAAGTAACTCTTTCTTTTGGCACCATCGCTACCAAAGTCTTCCACCGTGGTAAGCAATCCTCAAAAGTGTCTGACACTTTAAGCACTCCTCGGGTGTACATGAGAGCTCATCAAATACACAGTAGAATTTTCAAGCCGAGTTCCGCTTTTCAGGATCATCATCGACCTTTGCTCTAAACTCTTGACCCTTATTTTGAATCTTGTCAACTGGAGGCTTGTTCATTCTTACCAAATCTATGCCTTGAGCAACTCACAGAATCGCTTTGAGGTATAGGAGGGGTGGAGGAGGTTGAGCATTTGGATTTGCTCGAATAAATTCAAGATACCAATTGTTCATCATTTGGAGAAAGGCATCCCGAGCCTCATCTCCTTGTCTCAATGTCTCAGTCTACTTTCCACAGTCGCGGTCCCTTGTGCGGGAGCCGGCGCATTACTAGCAGTATCATCAGCCGCAGTTCCTTCAAGATCCATTACTATATTAAAACAAAACACAGTTTAGAACAATCAGGAGTCACCACACTATCACAATATTTTTATGGCATGTATAACTAGACTTTTACACACACTTTATTAGTCCGAGAACCGACTAAACCATAGCTCTGATACCACTAAATGTAACACCTCTTACCCGTATCCGTCGCCAGAACAGGGTACGAGGTATTAACAAATTATAGTATAAGCTATTAAATAAACCCAACAAAAATATGGCGTGCAATTTGATCATTATAACATATGCCATTAACAATACAAACCAACTTTAAAGGCTTCGTACAAAATGATTAGTTTGATACTATAAGTAGTAATTTGAACCTAGACAATTATGACACGTAACAAAATAACTAAGTCTGCTATACATGCCATATTTCAAAATGTTGAGTTCAAATACCAAGAGTATTGATAGAGCGAGGCGGATCTTCTACGATCTCGACTCACATGCTAGTGAATGACACTATAAGACAAAGGAGAGAAAAGAAAGTAAGCTTATAGCTTAGTAAGTAGGTATATAAATAACAAATAAGAAATCTAATATGTTTACAACATAACTCAATTATGTCATATTTTTAATTTTATTGTTTACTCCAATTTGATCAAGCTGTCCATCCTGCGTCATGATCACTAAATAAATCATAACTCGAGTTACGAAACTTGAAATTAAAATTCGTAAAATTTCCCTGAATCTAGACTCATAATACTTCTTACTAATTTTTTTCTAGAATTTTTGGTTTACCCAATTAGTACAGTTTATTAGTTAAAGTTTCCCCTGTTACACAGCTCAACTGATCTAACTCCTGTTCACTACGAATTAAATTTCTCTCAGTATACAATTCAAATAACCATGAAACCTATTTCATTTAAAACTATACTCAAAATAGGATTTTATGCATATAAACTATATTTCTTAATTTGTTTTGTACAATTTGTAATGATTTTTCAAAGTTGAAATAGGGGATTACATAGTCATCCTGAGCAAGTCTCACACAATTGTAAATATCTCAAAATATAGAATTCGTTTGCTTGCTCTGTTTCTTTTATATGAAAATAGACTCATTAACCTTTAATTTTACATCTCATTCAACCTCTAATTAAATTCCTTCTATTTTTGGTGAATTTTCAAAATCACGTCACTGCTACTATCCAAAACAGTTTTAATGCTAATTTCATTCTTTCACACATTCTTTATACTAACCTCATTTTAACTTACATATATATATATATACCACAAATCATTTTCACCACATTTCATACATCACAAGTGTAGGTCTATGACTACAATGTTTCCACAAAACCATCCCGTTGAACAATTCGGATTAATCCTCGATACTTGATGGTTTCAACTGACACACCCCACCATCATATTTCATTTAATTCGGCTCTCTTGTACACATGGTGAACACTTAGTACCACTCATGTGACCTAGCCGATTTGTCTCAGAGCTCTCTTGTCTACATGGTGTCCTTCACTTGGAATCACGCATGCACCTAGCTACATTTATCTCTCACGTAGCTCTCTTGTCTACATGGGATACATCCGTATCACACATGTGACCTAGCTACTACATAGTATCTCATAGCTTTCTTGTACACATGATGTGCACTCGAGAATCATACATGTGACCTAGCTACGCTCCTCTATTTTATTCGATTTTTCCAATGTTCAACCGGAGCTCTCTCTATTATTTATTTCCATTCTTCCAATAGTCGATTTATACTTCAACATCAGCTAGTATATACATATAATAGGCTGAAATATAAGAATGTAAATGAAATTAATGTATTATTTACATACAAACTTACAGGTGCAAAATATGAGAATTTTGCAATTTAGTCCAAAACTTTCTCCTTTCCCCATTCGAGGTCGATTCCACACCTTTCTTGATATATAACAACATATTTAGCTCATTTAACACTCAAACTATTTATTTTAATCCAAAAATCACATTATACAAAAATTACATTTTTGCCCCCTAACTTTTACAAAATTACAATTTTTCCCCAAGGCCCGAAAATTTAATTTCAGCCCTTATTCTTATGTTTAATGACCTACTGATCATTTTTCTCTTCTATGGAAACATCAAATTCTCACTCTAACACATAGTTATGAACAATAGGTATTTTTATCGATTATCTGCTTTTGTTCGTTTTAGCTAAAAATCGCTTAGAAAAGATCATTCCCTAACTTCAAACATTCATATTCTACCATCAAACAACAAAATACATGCCTATCATTCATGGGTAAATTTTTAAACATAAACCCTAACTCGAACTAATGGTAGAAATAAGTAAACCGAGCTACGAAGATTTCAAAAATATGAAGAACATTAAAAACGGGGCTT
Source organism: Gossypium arboreum (assembly GCF_025698485.1). NCBI lineage: Eukaryota > Viridiplantae > Streptophyta > Magnoliopsida > Malvales > Malvaceae > Gossypium > Gossypium arboreum. The sequence continues at coordinate 122,254,257 of NC_069077.1, forward strand.
GAATTCACTTACTATGAAGCTTGAAAGTTGAAGAAACCCTAGCTATGGAGGAGAGCAATTTTTGGCAGCAACTAATGAGGATGATAACCAATTTTGTGTTATTTTTCCCATTTTATTTCATTTAATATGCAAATAACCAAAATGCCCTTACTACTAAACTTTCAAAAAAATTCCCTCCATGCCATGGGTCAAATTGCTATTTAAGACCTCCTAATTAATATCCCAAAGCAATTTCATACTAAAAACTTCTAAAACACAAGTTTTACAATTATTCGATTTAGTCCCTATTCTCAACTTAAGCGCGAAATGCACAGAATTTCAGCACGAAATTTTCATGAAATCATAAAATCATATCATAAACCCCAAAATAATCATAAAACGATTATTTCTATCTCAGATTTGTGGTCACGAAACCACTATTCTGATTAGGCCCTAATTCGGGTTGTCACATTACAAGGTTAGGCTTTCCCCTGGTGGTAAACTATTACATGTTACGTTCCTGCTGAGCCGATTGATTGAGAATTCTTTTCGTAAGAGTTTCAAAAAAAGTATTTCGAGGAATTATATCTGGAAGACCAAAAATAAAAGTTTCTTCTACTAAAATAGGGTGAATTGTCCATGGTGAATTACAAACAAGAATAATTACGACTTAGCAAGTACGCCTTAGAACTTATATCGGCTAAAGATACAAGTTGTAAACGTTCTTTGCTTGGGTTATGAGATGAAATAAGAACTCATTTAATGGCATTGAAGATAAAAGAATTTGCTAATTTTTTGGAACGGTAAAAGATGGTTGAACAATCAATGGGATTGGATAAGAAATTTAGACCTCTTCATGTTACAGGAAAGCAATTTGGAAACTCCTGTTCACATCCAATGTCCAAATGAACTAGGAAATCTAGGAAATCCAATGTCCAATGTCCAATGTCCAAATGAACTAAAAGTACTAGTAATGACTATCTTTTTATTATCTAGCTTAAGAATAAAGAGGTTTTGTTTTAATTAACTAATTATCTAAACTAAGAACGCATAGAGAAAAGAATTGGGGAATTGCTTTTGGGAAAATTGATTGACTTGAGACAATACTAAGGAAAAATCCACCTAGATTTTACTTGTTATTGTGGCTCCGAATTGGACGATTTATTCATTCAACTTGTTCCGTAGAAATCCCTAAGTTATGTTATTATCCCTATTCAAGACTAATAACATCTAATCCCTAGATTGAATAACCGAGACTTTTCTCTAATTACCACTCTAGGGTTGCATTAACTCGATCGGTGGATCCCCTTATTAGGTTTCACCCTAATCTGGCAAAATCTTGTCACCCTATTTCTAGGCGCGCAATCAACTCCGCTTAATTATGAAAAAAGTACTCTTAGACAGGGTCTATTCCTTCTCTGAATAAGAGCATGTCTTGAATCAGTATCTTGGGATATCAAAACAAGAATTAAGAACACATAATTAGGAACAAGTCAAATATTTATCATACGATTCAGAAAATAATAACAAGATTCGTCTTAGGTTTCATTCCCCTTAGGTATTTAGGGGATTTAGTTCATAACTAAATAAGAAAACATCTCCGAAGAATAAATAATACAAAACATAAAGAAAACCCAAAACTCCTGAAAGGAAATTTAGGAGAGATCTTCAGTCTTGATGATGAATCCGGCTTCTGAGATAGATCAATCGGCTTCCTTGGGGTAATTCCTTACCCCCTATTCTCCGTCTCCTTTTTCCTCCTCCTCTAGGGTGTATTTATAGGATTTGGAATGCCTAGAAGCCCTCAAAATTAGCCTTTTTCGAATTGGACTCAACTTGGGCTCGGTAGGCACACGTCCGTGTGACACGCCCGTGTGCGATTACTTCAGGCCATGTTCGAGCCTGTTAGAATGGCACGGCCGTGTGCTATGCCCATGTGAGTCGTGATCTAATTCTGCCAGATTGACACGGCCGTGTGGTCTGTCCATGTGAGGAGGTCCAGACTGTGTTGATTTCGTATTTTGGCCCATTTTTTTTGTTTTACTTTCTGTTTCTCGTTCCTTTCGCTCTTCTATGCTCTCCTAAGTGTAAAAGATGAAATTAAAGCATTAGGAGCATCAAATTCACCAGTTCTAATGGAAAATCATCCATAAAATGCGTTAAACATGGGGGGAAAATATGCATAAATTACGGTTTATCAAATACCCCCACACTTAAGCATTTGCTTGTCCTCAAGCAAAATCCTCAACTCATAATCAAAATAAATTCTTCTCAACTTATAATTTCTATCAATAATATGTCAAAATAATCCATAGGTAATCATACATTGAGAATTCAACCAAAAGAACATAAAAGTTTCAAACATTCCAAGTTGAGTATTCAATCATGCAAACATAGGTGTCTCTCCGTATCTAAGTAATTACCTTCGATTCAGAATATCACAGAGTTTCACATCCTCACTAAATATGCACTCAAATCACTCGAGGTGTTTAAGAACAATAAATGAAGCACTAAATAGTCAATAATGAAAAGTCATTACCATAGGCTTGCATGAAAATCAAATCTCTACCACTATAATTTAAGATGATACATCAATCAAAAGGTCTTTAGAGGGTTGTAGTACGGCTCGGTTAGGGGGGTGTGGTCACAAGCTGAAAAAAAGGGTTAGAATCGAGATTGAATTGAAAAATTACCTAACTAGAAAAAGAGTTAATCTTCACTTGCATACAACAGAGCTTCTTCTCAAAATATGGAATTACTAATATATATACATAGTTTTTTTTTTTTTAAGAACAAGTCAAATATTCATAGACTAACTTATTACAAACGAGACATAGCTAAGCAATTTCCTCAACTCAAATCTCGACAAAAATGGGGATTAAATTAGGGGGTTTCAACAATAATAGGTTAAAGGTTAATATTAAGGGTAATACAAGAAATGGCTTATTAGGCTCAAGGGGGTTTACTAGGGGTTAATCGTGGAAGTAGGCTTTTCATGGCATGAATGGTTAATCCTAAGTGCCTTAATCATTCTGATATATCAAATCAAATGGTGTGGTCTCGACATGCATAATCAAGCAAGTTCTGGAATAACAGTTCAATACTAACGCACTCAAAGTAATAATAAAAGTGAGCATGAAATGATGAATAGATGCTCAAAAGGCTCAAAAATCTCATAAAAATTATGGTTTTTTGATGTTTAGACTCGTGAATTCCAATTCAAAGTAATACCTAGACTTGGGGAAACAACCTATAATTTTAAATTCTTAAAAATTAATTTATCATGCTTAATTCTCTAATATCTTAAAGTTTAAATAGTCAATGCATAAATCCCTATGTTTTAATTCAAGATATATCAATCAAAATCATAAACCAATCAAAATTTATCCTAAATATGATATGAGAGCTTTTCAAGAGAATAAGGCAATCATTAATAAATACCCCCCACACTTAAGATGTACATTGCCCTTAATGTACAAAGATAGATATTAGAGTATAAAAATAAGATAGGGGGAGGAGTGAAACTTCCTGTTTAAGAATGGATGATATCCCTGGATTGGCGAGATCGAGTATTGGAGATAACTCTGGATGGCAAGCTTGACTCTGAAGGTAAACCATTTTTTTGAAAAGGAAAACAAATGAATCTTAAAAACGAATTAGTATTAAAAACTTAATAAAAGAAAAATAAAATAAGATAATTATTCTAATTTTTCAAGTGGCACGGCTGGGGCACATGCTTGTGTGCACCGTGGCTTGGCCGTGTTTGTAGCGAATTAAGATGTCACCACACGGACTTCTCGCACGGCCGTGTATATAGATTGTGTCGCTACATGATCGTGTCACACGGTTGTGTCTGGCGTGGTTCGCTTCTCCCACGGTCATGGAGATTTTTGCACACCCGTGTCATTCTGACAGTGTTGTCCACGGGTGATAGACACGGGCGTGTCTCACACTCGTGTTTATTCAGCAGATTCTACCACAGCCATGTCGCACGGCCATGGCATTTTATCGTAGCCCATGTTTGGGGAAATCTTTTACCCTGTTTTCGCACTACCGTATCGCATGGCCGTGTTTCCCTCCGTGTTGGTTACACGGCCTTAAGTATGGCCATGTGGTCGGCCGTGTGGAGTTGGGAACCTGTGCTTCAAAAACCCTGTGAGTGACCAAAATGTTTAAAACTTGAATTTAAAATAAGTTAAAATCGTTAGTATTCGGGTTGCCTCCCGAGAAGCGCTTGTTTATAGTCTAAGCTCGACTGTTACCTTTTAGTATATTCAGGAAGGTTTGTGGAGTCGTAGCTCCTCTCCATCGACTTTAAAATTCTCACCATTTTAAAGTTTAAGACGATGTCCATTTACTTTGAAAGTACCGTATGATGGGTGACTTACCTCTATTGTGCCATATGGATAAACAGATTGAATTACGAATTGTCCTGACCATCGTGATTTTAGTTCCCCGGGAAATAATTTGAGTCTTGAGTTGTATAGTAAGACAAGATTTCCAACTTCAAATTGTTGTCATTGCTTTAAACGAACATCATGGCGCCGCTTTGTTGCTTCCTTGTATAGGCGTGAATTTTCGTATGCATTGGCTCACCATTCATCTAGCTCGTTCAGCTGCATCAACCTATTTTTTCTTTTTCCATAAACAAGTCTATAAGGTGATGTCCCTATAGAAGTCTTAAAAGCAGTTCTGTAAGCCCATAAGGCATCGTCTACTTTTGTTGCCCAGTCTTTTCTGTTTGATTCTACTGTTTTTTCAAGGATCCGTTTGAGTTCTCGGTTTGCTACTTCAACTTGTCCATTAGTTTGAGGATGGTACGGGGTGGTTGTTCTATGATGAACTCCTTATTTCTTAAGGGTTTTTTCAAATTAGGTATTATAAAAATGAGTGCCTTTGTCACTGATAATTGCTCTAGGTGTTCTGAATCTCGAGAAGAGTTTTTTAAGGAAACGTACTACCACTCTAGCGTCATTCATAGGTAGAGCTTGGGCTTCTACCCATTTGGACATGTAGTCAACTACTACTAAGATGTATTTATTTCTGAATGAATTGGGGAATGGGCCTATGAAATTGATACCCCAAACGTCAAATATTTCACAAGAAAGCATATAGTTTTGAGGCATTTCATCATGTTTAGATATGTTACCTGTCCATTGGCATTTGTCACATAAAGTAACATACCTGATAGCGTCTTTGAATAACGAAAGCCAATAAAAACCTGATTCAATTATTTTGTGTGCGGTCTTAGTGCCATTATAGTGTCCTCCGATTGGCCCTGAGCGGCAATGTTCCAATATTTTTGATATTTCTGATCTTGTAACTCATCTTCTGATGACTTGATCTACACATCTGCGAAATAGAAATGGATCGTCCCAAAAGTAGTTTTTCGCATCATTAAAGAATTGCTTCTTTTGCTGGTGTGTTAACCCTTTTGGGATAATGTTAGCAGCTAAAAAATTCGTGATGTCTGTAAACCAAGGTACCTCAGAGTTAGATATAGCGAAAAATTATTCTTCAGGGAACGAATCATTTATTTCAGCGTCATCTAGTTCTCTGGTATTGGATTTCTCAAGCCTAGACAGATGATCAGCCGTGAGATTTTTAGCTCCTTTCTTGTCCTGAATTTCCAAGTCGAATTCCTACAATAGGAGAATCCATTGAATGAGTCGAGGTTTTGCATCGGTTTTAGTTAAAATGTAGCGAAGGGCAGAATGGTCAGTGTAAACAACAACTTTAGGCAATATGAGATATGATCGAAATTTATCAAATGCAAAAACCACAGCTAGCAACTCTTTTTCCGTAGTAGTATAGTTTTCTTATGTGGCCGTTAAGGTTTTGCTGGCGTAATAGATCGGTTGAAAATGCTTGTCTCTTCGCTGTCCCAATACTGCACCTACTGCAAAATCACTCGCATCACACATTAGTTCAAATGGCAAGTTCCAATCAGGTGCAATTATGATTGGAGCATTAATTAATTTATCCTTTAAAGTATTAAATGCTTCTAAACATTCCTGATCGAAGTTAAAAGGTATATCTTTTTCTAGCAATTTAGTCAAAGGCTTAGCTATTTTAGAAAAATCCTTAATAAATCTTCTACAAAAACCAGCATGTCCTAAAAAGCTTCTAATAGCCTTAACTGAACTAGGAAGTGGTAAATTTTCAATTGTTTCTATTTTAGATTTATCCACCTCAATCCTTTTACTAGAAATTTTATGCCCTAATACAATACCTTCCTGAACCATGAAGTGGCATTTCTCCCAGTTAAGCACAAGGTTTGTTTCCTCACATCTTATTAAAACTCATTTTAAAATTTTAAGGAAGAGATGGAAAGAGTTACCGAATAACAAAAAATCATCCATAAAGACTTCCATGATATCTTCCACAAGTTCATCGAATATGGCTATCATACAGCGCTGAAAAGTGGTAGGAGCATTACATAATCCAAAAGGCATTCTACAATAAGTGAACGTACCATATGAGTATGTGAATGTCGTCTTTTCTTGATCTTCAGGAGCTATTGGGATTTGGAAGTAACTAGAGAGTCCGTCTAGAAAGTAGTAACACATGTGTCCGGATAATCTTTCTAACATTTGGTCAATGAATGGTAAGAGGAAGTGATATTTTCTTGTGGCGTCATTCAGTTTCCTATAGTCTATGCAAACTCTCCACCCTGTAACTGTTCTTGTTTGGATTAATTCATTCTTCTCGTTGGTCACAACTATCATGCCTCCTTTCTTGGGGACAACCTGCACTGGACTTACCCAAGAACTGTCAGAAATAGGATAAATAATTCCAGCATCTAGAAGTTTAATTACCTCAACTTTTACAACTTCCTTCATGTTAGGGTTCAGACGTCTTTGAGCTTGCACACACGGTTTGTATTCATCTTCCATCAAAATTTTGTGGGTGTAAAAAGAAGGGCTGATTCCTTTAATGTCAAAAATTTTCCACGCTATGGCCTTCTTATGTTCTTTTAATACTTGGATTAATTTCTCTTTCTCCTTGGGTTGCAAATTAGAAGCAATAATAACTGGTAATGTAGAATTATTTCTAAGAAATGCGTGTTCTAAATGGTTTGGTAATTGTTTAAGTTCCAGTTTGAGAGGCTCCTCAATAGAGGGTTTTTGCTTAAGTTCATCGTTTATCTTAATACCCTCATATTCTACTTGTCTTGAAGAATGGTTATTAGGTTCCTCACCTGTCTCATCGTCTTGAGCTGGATACGGTTCTATCGTCTCCTCTTGTACAATTTCCTGAAAAGAGTCTTGAGTAATATGATCAATAGAGTCAATGAAATAACATGAATAATCCTGTTCCCTAGAGAATCTCATAGTATCGTAAATTTTAAAGATCATCTCCTCGTCACCTACTCTAAGTACCAATTTACCGTCACCCACGTCAATCACAGCTCTAGTAGTGGCTAGGAATGGGCGCCCTAAAATTAAGAGTACTTCCACATCTTTATCCATGTCAAGCATAACAAAATCAACAGGGAATATAAATTTATCTACTTTTACGAGTACGTCTTCTATAATACCCCTAAGATATTTAACAGATCTATCGGCTAATTGAATACTCATCCTAGTAGGTTTAAGTTCCCCAAGACTAAGTTGTTTGAACATTTTATATGGCATCAAATTAATACTAGCGCCTAAATCAGCTAGTGCTTTTTCAACATTCAGATTACCAATTAAGCAAGGGATAGTAAAACTTCCTGGATCTTTTAGTTTGGTTGGCAGCTTGTTTTGGAGTATGGCAGAGCACTTCTCATTAGTTCTACTGTAGATAAGTCCTCGAACTTCCTTTTATTTGTTAGAAGCTCCTTCAAAAATTTTGTGTAGGTAGGCATCTACGAGATGGCTTCAACAAAAGGTAAGTTGATATGTAATTGCTTAAAAAGTTCAAGAAACTTACCAACTTGTACATCAATGCGATCTTTTTTTAATTTTGCTGGATATGGAACCGGTGGTGTATATTCCTCCGGCACTGGTTTGTCACTATTTTTAGGTTTTTCCTCCCTCCTTTCGCTTTCCACGGCTTCTTGTGCTAACTTCTTTTCAGATTCCGCTAACACTTTCCCACTCCTTAGTGTAACTGCTTTGACATGCTCTCTTGATTTGATATTACTAAGTAAATTTCCTAGTGGTCTTTCCGAGATTAGTTTGGAAAGCTGGCTTATCTGAGTTTCGAGTCCTTGGATCGATACTTTTGATTCTTAAGTGTTGTCTCGATGTTCTAAAACGGGTTTCTGACACTAATATGAACTTTGAGAGCATCTCTTCAAGATTTGGCTTCATTTCCTGTTGGTAGGGTGTTTGTTGGTAGACCGGAGGATGTTATGTCTTTTGATTCCCTTGACTACCCCAGGAGAAATTTGGGTGGTTCCTCCAACCTGCATTATAAGTATTACTGTATGGGTTATTTTGAGATCTAAAGTTATTGTTACCCATATAGTTGACTTGTTCCTCTTCGGTTGTGGGATTGAAGGATTGATATTCTGTATGCACACCTCCTCCACTTGAGTCACACCTCATTACTGGATGTACCTACGTAGAACCAAGTAAACCATCAATCTTTTTATTGAGAAGTTCTACCTAATTTGACAGCATAGTAACTGAGTCGACGTTATAAACGCCGGCTGTTTTTGTTGACTTAGTCCTCATGACTTGCCACTGATAATTATTCAGTGACATTTCTTCAATGAATTCATAAGCCTCTTTAGGTGTTTTGTTGTTGATGGTTCCTCCAGCAGCTGTGTCAATCATCTGTCTTGTTGAGAGATTCACACCATTATAAAACGTTTGAACTTATAGCCATAGAGGTAACCCATGGTGAGGGCACCTTCGCAGTAGATCCTTGTATCTCTCCCATGCATCGTAAAGTGTTTCTAAGTCCATCTGCACAAAAGAAGAAATATCATTACGTAACTTAGCCGTTTTAGCCGGTGGAAAATATTTTAGTAGAAATTTTTCGGTCATTTGTTCCCAAGTAGTGATGGACCCTCGTGGTAACGAGTTCAATCATTGTTTAGCTTTGTTTCTCAGTGAGAAAGGGAACAACCGAAGGCGAATGACATTATCAGAAATGCCATAAATTTTGAAAGTGTCGCAAAACTCCGAAAAATTCGCCAAGTGAGTGTTGGGATCCTCATCCTGTAAACCATCAAACTGAACAAACTACTGTATCATCTGAATTGTGTTAGGTTTCAGTTCGAAATTATTTGCAGCAATAGTAGGTCTAACTATACTAGATTTAGTTCCTATTAAAGAAGGTTTAGCATAGTCATACATAGTGCGTGGAGCAGGATTTTGATTAGCCGCAATTGCAGGAGGTAGCTGATTGCCTTGGTTTTCAGCCATCTCTTCGGTTGGGGGTTGAGTATCGTCTTCTTGCTCGTTTTCTATGTATCTTAAGCTGCACCTTATTTCTCTTTGGTTTCTAAGAACTGTGCGATAAATTTTTTCATCAAAAAGTAATGATCCTGACGGGTTTCTTCTAATCATAAACTAGGAAAACCTGCCAAGAGAAAGAAAAAGTAAATTAAATTGCAAGAAAAAATAAATGGCTAAAGTAATAAAAATTGAGTGTTCCTAATATTTTAGTTCCCCGGAAAAGGCGCCAAAAACTTGATCGCGAGGTTTAGTGATAGGTTTTAAATATTTATAATTACTCGTTCTTGAACTAACTATTATCGCGATGTAGGCAAGTGTACCTATCGAACAGTAGTATAGTTTTAGCAAGACTTGTAACACCTCTTACCCATATCCAAGGCCAGAACAGAGTACGAGGCATTACAAAACTTAACAATACACATAGACGAAAACCGGGCCATAAAATTTCATTTAATTCAAAACTTTTCGAACACTTGTATAATAAACAAAGCTAACTATATCATCACATCAAAACATAAGACATGGCACGATTAATTAAACTTATAAACCATAATGGATAAGGACCACATCTCATGATTTTATACGATAACTCAATGCAGACTGATACGTATGGTCAAAATCATAATAAAAATACATATCACAACCCAACTTCCTATACATGCCACTCACTTGATATTTCTAATATTTGAATTAATTTTCCCAAAAATGATAGTTTGATAATGTGATTTTGCCTCCGACGATCTCCAACCCCGAGCCGACCTGCCAATACTAAAGAAATGGAGAGGATGGGTAAGCTTTACACTTAGTAAGTTCATATGAAAATAATAAGCAAATTCTACCATGCTTTTCAAGATAAAACACTATAATTTTACAATTACACATATTCAGGACAGGCTATTTTCTGGAGTCCTGGTGTTAAACAAAATCATATCTCAAGTTAAAAAACTCAAAATCCAAGTCCGTAAATTTTTTATGAAACTAGACTCATATGTCTACTTACTAATTTTTTTCTAGAATTTTTGGTTGGGCCATTTAGTACAGTTTATTAGTTAAAGTCTCCTCTGTTTTAGGGTATGACTACTCTGACCCCTGTGCACTACGAACCCAATTTCTCCCTGTACAAAGTTCCAACAACCATGACGTTTGTTTCCCTTAAAATTAAATTCAATAAGGAATCCTTGCATGTAAGGTATGACTCTCAATAATTTTTTTACAATTTATGGTGAATTTATAAAATTCAGAACAGGAGATCTCGAATTCATTTAGACCCTATTTCACAAGAATTCAAATATCACACAATATAGAATTCTTTTGCTTCCCTTGTTTCTTTCATGTGAAAATAGACTCATTAAGCTTTATTTCCATAATTTTTTTTAAAAATTTAATTCAACTTACACAATTTTTGGTGAATTTTTAAAGTCATGCAATCTTCTTTGTCTAATCTTGTTTTACTACTAAAGTTCACTTTTACACAATTTCACTTAATCCATTCCATTTTACCGAGGTTCGCTCAAATATTGAGCATATTGCTCATAAATTCAAATAAACATATACTTGCACTTGTTCATCACATAATCACTTTCACTTGTATTTTCATTTAATCGATTTCCCGTTGGACTCATCGGAATAATAACAGATACACAATTGCCTGCACATTTTCCCATTTCCACACTTGTAGCCGAAGCTATCTGGTACGCATAGTAGCCTGCATTTAGTGCTACACATGCGACCAACAGTCTGGTACACGTAGTAGCCTGCACTTAGTACTACACACGTGACCTCACCATCTAATACACGTAGTAGCCTGCACTTAGTACTACACACGTGATCACAGTTTTCGGCTACACATAGTAGCCTGCACTTAGTACTACACATGCGACCTCACAATAGATCATTCGTATCGTTTTTATTCCGAAGGTTCAATCAGGAAATTCCTAACTTTTCAACATTTTACTAAATTGTCCATAATCAATTTAAATTCATAATTTACATCAAATAACCATTTGATAGGCGACCACATTTCATATGATATCAAAATATAATAACATAAAAGAATCGATAGATTATTTATGTACGAATTTACTCAAAGTTTCGATCTCACTATCCATAGTACCAATTGTCCATTCATAGTTTAATAAGACACAACTCAAATATCAAATCAGCTTTTAAGAATTTACATAACATATATCACATATTTCATATATCACTTGTCATGTATCTTTATTTTCTTGCATTTCATGTAACATTCTTTCATGTCATATTTCCAAATCATAAACACCATTCCATCAACTTTTCTAATATATTAAATCATAAAATATATGCAATAATAGTAAGATATATAATTCAAACATAACATTGCATTATTATTATCATACGAACTTACCTCGATCCAGAAACAACAATTTATCATTTTAGTCCATAACCTTGTATTTTTCCGATTTAAGCCTGAATCTCGATTTCCTTCATCTATAATATCACATTTAGCCTAATAATTAGTCACACTATTCATATGGGTCCAAAAATCATATTTTTAAAAATTTTCATTTTGACCCCTAAACTTTTGCATATTTGCACTTTTGCCCCAAGGTTTGGAAATTAAACTTCATCCTATTTTATTATTTTTTATGACATGCTGATCATTTTTCCCTTCTATGGCAACATCAAATTCTCACTCTAACATGTACTTATGACTATTAGGTATTTTTACCGATTAAGCCCTTTTGCTCGTTTTCACTTAAAACCGAGTAGCACAAGTTGTCTAACATAATTTAAAACCTCATATTCTATCATAAAACACCAAAATACACAAATTTCACCTATGGGCATTTTTCCAAATATGAACCCTAGGTTGAATTATTGCTAGCATAAGCTAAATCAAGTTACCGGGACTCCAAAAACGTAAAAATCATTAAAAACGAGGCTAGAACGGACCTAAAATCGAGCTTGGAAGCTTGGAAACCCTAGACATGGAGTCTCCCTTGGTATACACGACCATGGTGAATAAGATGAGCAAAATTGGCTTTTAATTTTGTATTTTAATTCATTTTACCCTTAAATGACCAAAATGCCCTTACTACTAAACTTTCCAAAAATTCCATTCATGTCCAATATTTGTCCATAAACTTTGAAATTGGTCAAATTTCTATTTAAGACCTCCTAATTAATATTTCAAAGCAATTTCATACTAGAAACTTCTAGAATGCAAGTTTTGCAACTTATTTAATTCAGTCCCTAACTTCAAATTAAGCACTTTATGCATAGAATTTCTTCACAAAATTTTCACACAATCATGCAATCATATCATAGACCTCAAAATAATCATAAAATAATTATTTCTATCTCAGATTTGTGGTCACAAAACCACTATTCCGATTAGGACCTAATTCGGGATATTACAAGACTAGATTGTCGAACCGAAATGAACTAAAAATGCTAGTAATGACTGTCTTTTTATTATCTAGCCTAAGAATAAAGAGGTTTGTTTTAATTAACTAATTATCTAAACTAAGAACGCACAGAGAAAATAATTGGGGATTTACTTTTGGGAAAATCGATTGACTTGAGACAATACCTAAGGAAAAATCCACTTAGACTTTACTTGTTATTCTGGCTCCGAATCGGATAATTTATTCATTCAACTTGTTCCGTAGAGATCCCTAAGTTATGTTATTATCCCTATTCAAACTAATAACGTCTAATCCCTAGATTGAATAACCAAGACTTTTCTCTAATTACCACTCTAGGGTTGCATTAACTCGATCTATGGATCCCTTTATTAGGTTTCACCCTAATCCGGCAAAATCTTGTCACCCTATTTCTAGGCGCGCAATCAACTCCGCTTAATTATGACAAAAGTACTCTTAGATAGGGTCTATTCCTTCTCTGAATAAGAGCATGTCTTGAATCAGTATCCTGGTAAGAACACATAATTAAGAACAAGTCAAATATTTATCATACGATTCAGAAAACAACAACAAGATTATTCTTAGGTTTCATTCCCCTTAGGTATTTAGGGGATTTAGTTCATAACTAAATAAGAAAACATATCCGAAGAATAAAGAATACAAAACATAAAGAAAACCTAAAACTCCTGAAGGGAAATTTAGGAGAGATCTTCAGTCTTGATGATGAATCCGGCTTCTGAGATGGATCAATCGGCTTCCTTGGGGTAATTCCTTACCCCCTATTCTCCGTCTCCTTTTTCCTCCTCCTCTAGGGTGTATTTATAGGCTTTAGAATGCCTAGAAGCCCTCAAAATTAGCCTTTTTCGAATTGGACTCAACTTGGGCTCGGCAGGCACACGACCGTGTGCGATTACTTTAGGCCGTGTTCGAGCCTGTTAGAATGGCACGGCCGGGTGCTATGCCAGTGTGAGTCGTGCTCCAATTCTGCCAGATTGACACGGTCGTGTGGTCTGCCCGTGTGAAGAGGTCCAGGCCGTGTTGATTTCGTACTTTGGCTCATTTTCTCTGTTTTTGGCCTGTTTCTCATTCATTTTGCTCTCCTATGCTCTCCTAAGTTTAAAACATTAAATTAAAGCATTAGGAGCATCGAATTCACCAATTCTAATGGAAAATCATCCATAAAATGCGTTAAACATGGGGGGAAAATATGTATAAATTACGATTTATCATCGTGACACCACCAAGGGATGTCACGACATACTCCTAAAACTACCCTGGGTACGAGCATATTGCCTTCAATGTTGCGACATAGGCACCAGGTGTCATGACATCGATCCTATATAAAAAAATACTTAAGAGCCAAGGGTGTTTTGGTTTGCACAATCAAATATTAAACATGAGAGCATCAATTGACTTTGGGTTGAGGACAACGACAACCCTAACTCTATAAATAGGCTCATTGAACACTTTTTATGGAAAACTTTTCATATTGTATAATTTTTTTTATAGTTTCAATTTTTAGTTTTCCCATTTTCTTAGGCTTTAGGTTATTTCCAGTTTTGCATTTGTTGGGAGATCTAATTTGTGGAACTTACTCAACTCTTTGTGGATTTCATGCTTCAATTAGATACAATTCAGGCTTCTCTTAAACCTTCATATCTTGATTCACTATTCATGTTCATCTTTTATATCAAGTTTATTATGTTTTCTTAACGGATTGGCTATTTGGGAAAGAAAGAATGTAAATTGTAGACTTGGCGACCTTAGGACGTCATTTAGGTTGTAACTAACCAAAAATTGGTATGGCCTATCCGTTAACACCCTTACCCTAAACCAGTCTAGACTGTGAGGTCGAGAGATAAGTAGTTCTTGCTGACTCGTTATTCTAGTGGAAGATTGAGAAATCTTGTTAGGGTAACGACTAGTTGATTGAACAGTAAACCTGAAACAACAGTTAGTTATGATTATCGAAATGAGCTAGTCACCCATGCTTATATTTGATTAAGTTTCCATAGCAAATTTCCAAAGTTTTTCCATTTAAATTATTTTATTTCTTTAGTTATTAAAAACTCTCTCTTTATGTTTAGTCGTAATATATTTTATTTAAAGTACTAATTAGCTCTATTTGTGCTTAGGTTAGGATTAATTTAGTGCATGCCTTTCTTGGGTATGATCCTCAGAATACTCACCTACTTGTTGTAACTATATTACAACTTGACTCGTATACCCACGAATATCACCTATTTAATATATTTTGTACGAGATTTCTACTCTGGATGTTGGTACGTCCAGAGGAGGTCAAGTTGTTGTAGTCCTTGCCTGGAAGGCAACGTCACTAGATTGAGATTAAATTTTGTAGTTAATAGTAGGAAATCCTAAATTATAGATACAATTTTTACTTCATTTTCAAAACTTATTTATTGTACATTAGTAACTCTTTTCTTTCATTTACAAGTCCTAAACACACTCGCAAAATGGAAGACGCTTGCGATAATAAACATAAGATCAAATTAGCAAATATCATGGACGATTTCGATTACATGTGGCCTGATGGTGAAACATATTATGATAATGACATTTATGAAAAAGGAGTCTATGAAGACTGAGAAATTCAAGAAAATCAAATATTGATAATGCTAGAATGAGCCAGCTCAGAAACTTTAAGCCTGGGAAATGACAAAGAAAAGTTGAATGGATACAAGAAAGGAGTAATGTTACAAGAAAGCATCCAAACTGAGACAGCCAAAAATAGAATTGACATTTTAATGCGAAAAGTCAAGTTCTAAATTCTCTCTTTTGCTAATATCAGGTTCATCTCAACAGGAATATGATCGGTTCTAAGATATAACTGACGAGGTAAGTAGCGTTAACCGATCTCAATTATCTTGTAATTTAATAACTCGTGTGAGATCAATAAGTTTTAAAAGAGTTTGAGAATTTTAAAAAGGAGACTCTAATCAAAGTTATTACTTTTTTTTCCAAATAATAATATTTAATTTGTCACCTCAGGACTTTAAAAATCTCCAAACTTTCAGGATATTTACTAATTTAGGGATCAAACATATTAATGAAGCTTCAAGTGAATCAGAAGTCATCCTTAATCAATTAACTAGGCCAAGGAGGGAGTCTGAGTTAAGGAAACTAGAAGGGACTTATTTATTACTCAAACTCTACAATAAGAGCATTAGCCAATTACAAAAAAATGTTAGGAGAAGGTATAAATTGAAAATATAAATTTTAAAGTAAACTTTAAAAGTCCCTAATATTAGAAGACTTTCTAGATCTTCCAAAGATTATTGAGGAGAGAAAAATTAAGAGCAAAGGTAAAATGTACCATGAGGATAACATGCAGAAGTAGGAATACAAGAGGTTCGTGGGGTTTCTAAGTTACAAAATTCTCATACCGCTGGATAAGCATTTCGATTTGAGAAAGGTCGAATAGAATTAAAGAGTGGGATAAATGAATAAAAATGAATGGCATGATAGATGCTGGACCAACATTGTTCGAGCTGACGGATGAATCCGGTACCAAGGCTTGATATTTCAATTAAATTTTAATCTTATGTATATTATTGTATATTTAACTAACAACTTAGCTTAAACTTTAATTTTTATTAGCGTTGTGCTTTATAGCAATCGAGACATCTTGGAAGTAGAAATTTGGCTCAAAATAGAGTTGGTGTTGCGACATAGAAGACAGACTACCTAGGTTTTCAAAATTTCAAAGTGTATCCCAACATCGAGCTCTAATGTCATGACAATGACAAACTGCTAGGGATGTCGCAACACGGAACTCTTGTGTTGTAACATCACTGCAATTTTCTACAGGGTTAACTTGACCCAATTGCGTAGCCTAGCCATTTGAATCCTACTTTTTCCTGATTTTTGACCTCACAACCTTTCCTTTAAAGATCAAAAACATCTTAACCTAACATATTAACTTTTTGTTACACCCTAAATCTTTTAAAACCCTCTTAAATTTTATAAACTCAAAAATTCCCTTTTTTCATTAAATCTCTAAAACTACAAACCTTCTTTTAGGTGGAAAAGGCAACAAGGGGAATCATAATTATCATTGGAAAGGAAGCAACCAAGATTCCAAAGTCAAAGTTAAAAGTTCCAAAACTTAAAAATTTATTGTTCCATTACTTTTGAAATATTTTCTGTTTCTTTAAATATTGCTAGTGAACATTATAACAAATATGCCGCCTAGGAAAACTAGAAAAACCAACATGCATGAAACTTTGATGGTTTCAAGTCCTCAAAAATTTTAAAAACCAAATGCAGAGAAATACTTTCTCGAATTACAAGGGAAAAAATTTATTCAAAAATGAGGATTGGAACCATCAATTGTTTTGTGTAATGATATTTGAACATTGGTTCGGTACCATCGTTGGGAGAGATTTTGTGTCACTCCTAAAGAAAATGCAATCATTCCGATAGTTCAAGAATCCTATGCCTCTTTTAAAGATCAAGAGGCAAGGAGACCGTATGACGAAATATGGGAAACCATTACGGTAAGAGGTAAGGAAGTACAGGTTACTTCTCGAGAAATATGTGAATTTTACAATGTCTCATTCTATGCAAAAGATTTTTTTAGATAACACTAATTTAAACATTTTAGGAACATAGAAATGGATGACATCGTAAACTCAAGGAAGAGGTGTATGGAACCATAGATCGGATACTGGGTTACCGACAAACTTTAATCAATAAATTATGTTCATAGTAGCTAAGATGTGGATGCAACTAATTTGTACTAGAATAACTCCTGTATTAAATGTCTCTAATGTAAATACTTTTTGAGCTATTTTTTTGTACGGTATTCTACAGAAAAAATAGATGTGTCAAAAAATGGATCCACCGAGATATGAAACGATGCATTTGTAACAAAAAAGTTGGGTTCTTCTTTCCTCATCTTGTGATACCTTTATCCAAAAAGGATAAAATTCCAATGGAAGACCATGAACAATTCATGAAGCTAACAAAGTGTTGAATCAGAGATTCCCTGTACACTTAATATGTCAAGCTTCAGAGAAAACAACTTACAGAGTGGAACCAAAGAACAAAGCATAAATTGGATGTTCCGGCATCATTAAAGAAAGCAACAACAAGAGCTAAGAAAGAAATGAGTGAAACTACAAAAATAGATTGGATGATCCATTAGATACAAGAAACAGGACCAGTAATTCAGGAAATTGCACGGCAAAACAATAGCAGAGAACTAAGCTACCCACTAAATTTAGATATATCTGGATCATTCAACATCGAATTTGAGAAGACAAGAAATGGGGAAGGAGCAAAGGAAGAGTACGAGACTCCCGAGCAAGATTTTCAAGGGGATGAGGATGATTATGAGACAACATTCTAGCCACAATATTCCATACCAAAAGGGTCCATCATACGAAGCCCAACTTGGCATGTACCTTTAACGAGTCTGAGCTCCCATGAAGGATATGGCTCGGGAAAAGGAAAAGCACTAATAGAAAAGGGGCACTCGCCTCATTTTGATGATTCGAATAATGATTAAACTAATTTTTGCATTTTCATTTTCTAGGATTGTATTAATTTGGGATAATCTTTATTATTTTTTTTTTTTGGAGTAGGATTAATAGTAGATATTTGTTTGCTTTCCTTTGCTGTTTTAGAATTTTTTGTGTAGGAACCTCACATGAGGAAGCACAACAATTCTGAACTTTCGACGATCAAAGGAGGAAGCATCCACCAATAGCTTACAAAACTATCATGATCAATCGAGTAACTTATTTCCTTATCTTTTCAAGGCTACACATTGAGGACAATGTGTTTTCTAAAGTGTGTGGGGGGTAAAATAGAAAATTTGTTTCCATTTTTATGTTTTTCTTTTAATTTTTATTGTCAATTGTGTGCTTGAACTTGTAGAAATACAAGCAAATTATTAGGAGCATGTAGATAGGTTGATTGCATTTACTATAAATTTGGCATGATAGTAGATGCTTTTTAACTTTATTAATATTAGACTACTAAGTTTTATATATTACATTGTAAATAGGCATTGATAAATAGAATGTACCATATGATATAGGAAATACAAGGAAACGAGCATGCTAGTATGTATGATAAATTGTTGAATTTGTGATTATTTGGTTGACTAAATTTGTGAATATTAAGATACTTAGGGATGAACTAAGGCAATGATTGGTATACACTCAAAGCCAAAAAAAGCTAACCCTATTTATTCATCTGTAGTATCTATATTTGAGCCATAAAACACTTCTTGATGAACCTTCATGCAAAATCCAAGCAAAAAAAAATGTTAATCTGTAACTACACGACTATAAATGTTGGCCATACGTATTGAGGATTAAGTGGATACGTTACGATAGAATTTTGTAAAAATGGAGTGAAATAAGAAGATCAATGTGATAGGGTGATTATAGGTTAGCCAATACATGCAAAAAGAAAAGAAAAATTCAAAAAGAAAATAAAAAAGAGTAAAAAAAAGTTCTTAAAAGTAAAAGCATTCATGAATCAGAAATGTATTGAAAAAGAAGAAAGAAAAGTTACAAAGTCACTGAAAATAGAAAGACTCATTCAGTAGTGTACAAAAACTCGTGAGTTAGCCATAGTTGTTATATTATGCTGTGATTTACTATGTAGAGAAATAAGAAATATGAGAGAAGGAGAAATAAGGCGGTGAGTGGGTAAGGATCACTGATGAGGGAGACTAGGGAGAAATACGATGTGCTAAACTATTTTCGTGCTTGAAACTATTTGACACTTATTTTTCTTGAATTCCATATCTGTCCTAAGTCTCAGAATGTTACAAGTCGAAAAGCCCTATGTGATCTAGCTAATCAAATTACTTTTACGAATTGACATCATACTAAATAATTGCTTTTACAATTGTTTGTATTATGCCAGGATAATCAAATTATCTGTCTAACTTATTGATGGGTCCCTACATTTGAAACCTTTAATGTTTGTATGCTTTGTAATATACTGAACTTAGGTGTTTGATATCAAAACTGGTAAGTCAGTCATATATCATGCTAAGATTATGTGTGAAAGTGAAATGCCTAATCATTTGCTCCAAAACTAACATTTGTACCATATTTGCTCAGGGGTCGTCTTTTAATTATTGATTTTGTTTGCTTTGCTTAAGGACAAGCAATTACTTAAGTGCGGGGGAGTTTGATCTGTCATAATTCGGTGTAGTAGATTAAACTAGTTTTCACATTTGAAGAGTTTGAATACAAGAATTTTTATTTTGTTTTAATCAAGTTTTCTTAGTTTCATTTATAGTCAATAAAAAAAGTATAATTTGAGTATTTTATTGACCTTAGAGGCCAAATAAGGCCAAAGGGTGAGCTAACATACTTTGTGATTGTTCATGATATTATTAAAAGGTGTACCAACTCAATATTGGTCATCGTGTTGCAGCACAGGGAGTTTGATGTCGTAGCATAGGGAGCAGAGAGCAAGAATTTCAAGACTGCCTTCAGTGTTGCGACACCACCAGGGGATGTCGCGACATCGGTCCTACACGAAAAATACTTATGAGCCAGAGGCATTTTTGTCACATCCCAAAAATCGGGTTAGTAGAAATTGGGTTAATGAACCAGGAATTGTCATAATCAAATTTTTATTTAGATAATATTTTACTTATTTGATAATAAATAAATATCAATTATAGTAATTGAGTAGTGATAGAGTTGTCATTGATGATCTGGGCTCGAATCTCTTCCATCTCATTAATTTCTTTTTGGTACAAATTTCTTTAAGTGCTCAAGTGGTTAAGTGGTTAAGTGCTCTTAAGGTATCCTAGAAGTCCTAAGTTAAAGTCCACTTGTTCTCATTTATTTAATTTTTAACACAAAAACCCATGTGATTATTAAGCTTGCCGTCCATCCCATAGCTTTCATGAATAGGAAGACTTATTTCCTCCATCATGGGTCAAACTTACCATAAGTTAAGGGAACTTACCATAAGTTAAGGGAGCATGATCCTGATTTTACTCTTTGTCTCCCTCTCTTGCCATTTTATCTCACCCTTACCATAATTAAGATTCATTGAACCTAGACCTAGTTGACCAACCTTTCCTCCCTATCCTCCATTTTTTTTCTCTCTCCATTCTCACCTATTTTTCTCTCTTTTTTGCGACACTACCACCCTTTCCTTTTTTCACTTTTGCTACATTTCTCCATCGTGGCCGAGCTCTCGACCACCGACCACTGTGTCTTGTGGCTACTGCACCTCATCTTCCTCTACCCCGTCACCGCTTATCGCCGCTGTGACCATCACCCCTATTTTCTTTTCTCCTATATTCTTCTTTCTTTCATTTCAATATTTCATATTTTTTTTGTCAAACATTCATCATTTCTTTTACTACTGCTTTCATCGAACCACCGTCATTGCTGCCGCTATCACAGTCAGTGGTTGAGTTCTCCTCTTTTTCTCCATACTTCTTTGTCATTATTTTATTTTGATTAATTTTATACCCTCTCACTTTAATAATTCTTTTAGATTACCCAACTCTCTGATCTCATGTTTGTATCAATCAACCATTCATCTCGAATTGACCAAGAGTGTAAGTGTGGATTATTTAATCATAAACTCCTCCTCTTGGTGATTTTCTTTCTTGGCTGAATGGTATAGTGGCCATAGTAATTATTCTTATTTAATTATTTATGTATTAATACTATCGTTTATGATTTTTGAAGGTCCAATTGATAATAATAGAAGAGATCCTTAACTTTAGATCAGATATTGTAGATTCGAATGTGCAAATTGTCGAGTAAGTGTTATGGTGAGATTTTTAGTGATCAATCTATTAATAATAAATATTTTTGGATGAATTCTAACCAATAGAGATCATTTTTGTGTTTAGATACATCTTTCAAGTTTAGATCCAAGCACAATCAATACAAGGGGATTGTGGCATTTTGGATCTACCAAAAAGGTGTAGGTTCAAAACAATTAGTTGTGTGTGATATGTTTTTTTGCTATATTATTAATTTAATTATAATTAACTGTGAGTACATTAAGTATTCAAAGAGGAGTTGAAAAACTCATCAAAAGGTACCCAAGTAAGTGACTCTAACAGAGTACATTTTATGAAACACATGATATATGATGTGATTATTGCTATGATAATAATGTATGTGTAGATCTTATCATCATTATATGTGATGCATGGCTTATGTGATATGTTTGGTGATTTAAACATGTGATATGTACAAATGGGTATGCTAATATTGAGATCTATGATCTAATGTAAAAAGCATGTTAAACATGTTAAAGTGATTACTAAGTGATATGTTATTATGTGAGCATGTCTACATGCCTATGTGTAAAAATGATTCATGTGTTAAAAAGTGAAATTGTAACATCACATGCATGGGGTGGGATTTTATGAAAGGTGGCAGTTTATTTGCAAATCAGGGGTAGCTTGTCCAAAAAGTGTTTTTGTGGCAGCATATCTGGATATCAGTGGTGGCTTGTCCACAAATGGTGTTTGGAATGGACAAGTTCTGGGGAACTCAATACTGGTGTAGCGGAGATAGGTAGCAAATTTTATAAAATATGCATCTTTTAAAATATGCATCGACGTGTTCATGAATAAGTATCAGTGTAAGAACTTGTTATTATTATGATGACTGATATGTTGAGATTGATATTTTGATATGTATGCAATTATATTTGTGTTTATCTCACATTGAGCACTTTAAAGCTTACCCACTTTACTTATGTGTTTCAGATAATCCTCGTGGATCATAACTTATGTCCACGAAACTAACCAAAAATGTGACTAAGGCAAGTGCACCTATCAATTAATAGGATAGCTACAGTGAACACATATATCATTCCTATGAAGATTAAAAATGTAATGCCCTAAATTTTTAATTTCGACATTTGTGAATTTTAACACAACTGTGTACCTGCTTCAGTGGTTAAGTGTTCTGGGTGTGTGTGTGAGGTCTCAAGTTCAAGCCTTGCCTTAGGCAAAATTTTGAATTTTTCTTAGGAAGGCCTCACTCTTGTTCAGTAGGCTTTTATTTAATTATTTGTAGAAACATATCAGAATGGGCATGCTAGTCTTGAGGTTCAGTATAGTGTCAATCTGCTGGAGGTTCTGTGTTCAAATCCCTGCGCAAGCATGAATATTTATTTTTGTTCAGTTCAGTGCAAAAGTCTCAGTAGAGTTGGGTTTCTGAGTTGGTTGAGATGTAGTGGGTTTTGTGGGAGAAATTTGAGGGAGTTGGGATTGTTTTTGATAATATACTTCTTTTCAAATTTCTCTTTCAAAAATTTCACCAAAAATCTAACGTTACTCCTCTTCTTCTGTTCCATACTGTTTTTTCTTCTTTCTCTTTGTGCTTGTCTCTGTTTCCCTGCTCTCTATCGTTGTTGGTTTTTCATAGTTCATTGTCATGGTGTGCTTCCTTCGTTTCTGGTAAGTTTGGTAGATGTAGATTTGTTGGGATTGTTGAATCATTAACTTATGAGTTTTGTTTGGTGTTAGGAGAGGATTAAGGGGGGTGGAAGGTCTTCAATCTAGGCGTGAAGGTTGCGGAATCTCTGTTGCTGATTCAAAGGTAAGGGTTTTGATAAGAATGGTTGCCGACTTTGGTTATGGTTAAATCATGAATTAAGTATGATTCTAAGCTTTGGATTGTCGATTATAGGTTCGGGAAGGCTTAGGAGTGGTTTCACATCGAACCGATACCAGGTGTGTACTCGATTACACAGAAAACGAGGTTTTAGTGAAAGTAGATAACCTCACTGTCGACTCCACACGGGCGTGTGGTTGCCCGTGTAGTAGGCCGTGTGCCCTAAAACGGGCGTGTGTTTGACGAGGCCAGGTCGTGTGTGCATGACACTGTCGCATGATGGCCAAGTAGGCCATGTGCAACACACAGGCTAGACTGATTTGGGCCGTGTGGGCAACACGGGCATGTGGGATTTTGGGCCAGGCTGTGTGATCCATACGGCCAAGGCAAATTAGGGCCATGTGGGCCACACGGGTGTGTGAGCTCATTTTCACTGAAATGTTTGTTAAGGTTGCACGGGTCTCCCAAGTCGACTATGAACCTTCCTTAGGGTCAGTAAGCACTACTTAAAAACTTATCTGTGTGAAATTGACTATGTGAAATATATATTGAGCATGTTATATGTAGAAGCATGTATACTGAACTGTATGTGTATCTGATAGATTTGTGATAGCATAACATTCCATTATATGTTGCATTGCATGGGGTTGGGTTGATTTTATTTGGAGGATGTGTACTAAAAGGCTCTTAAGCCTAATATACTGGCAACTAAGCTGCAAACTATTATTTTCTGCCGCATTCGGTACTACCTGGCGTGTAGGGATGGGTGGGTTGATTTAATACCTACATGGAGTGTAGAGTTGGATGGAGATGGTGTGTAGAGGCTGGTTGGGTAGGAATCTGTTCATTGGTACTGTTAGCAGTAATGTTACTGTGATGGGCTAAAGCCCTTATGCATATCTGATACTGAACTAAAATGGGCTATGGCCCGAACTGCTACTGAGACTGAAATGGGTTTAGGCCCAGACTGCATTTGACTGTTTGATTGTGATTGACTGTATATATGTTTTCTGTGGGGATCACATACTGAGTTTACGTACACTCACCCCATTCTGTTTTAACTTTATAAGTAATCCCCAGACCTGACGGTTCTGTGCGGCGGAGGACTCGATGGTGGCCACACGTATTTAAACTGCTTTACTTTTATTTATGGTTTTATTGATTATGGGGTATTTTTATGTAGTTGGACTTTATGGACTATTTTGCTTTAACTTTGGAAATTTTAACTATTTTTACGGACTCACAACTTCAAACTTAACAAAATACAAATTTTTCTAATAACCAAGGTTTTCCATAAAATGAACTATTTTTTTAATAAATGATTACTAAAACTTCCGCAACGAATTATGTTTTAAAACAATTGACTGGATGAGTAAGCAATTTCTGAAATCAATAAGAGTAACAAACGAACATGGTTTTATTGTAATAAATTAGTTTTCAAAATTCCATTCCATGTGACATCGCCAGATTCGGCCATAACTTCTAGGCTGAGTTTGGGGTGTTACATTTAGTGGTATCAGAGCGAGGTTACAAAACTCGGCTGTGAAATTTGGGTTTTAAAACTTGGTTTTTAAGAATTGATTTTCAAATGGTTTGAAATGATTTGACTATGAATGCGGTACACCGAGTCTCCGGCACTGATCCCGTAAGTATTCTGATAAACTGTTATGCTATTCTATTCTAAAAACACTTTAGGTAGTGTATACTAAAACTGTAGTAAAACTGATACTGTAGCAAAATTGATAGAGACTGCGATTTGCGAAAATCACTCTGAATTACTGAAACTGTAACTGGTTCATAAAATTCGTAATACAGATAAATTTAACTAAACATGAGTGCACGTGGTATCTACGGACAAGGTACCAGAGGTCAAGGTAGAGGCTGTAGATGGGCTCGAACTGAGTCTTCTTCACTGGGTAGTATGCCAAATCTAAACACAAATGAGACGCCAATGTCACCTACTACTGAGATTGAGTCTCAAGATTGCATGGCTGGGGATGACGCATTGCCCCAAGCTATTCTAAGGATATTGGAGAGGGTCGCTGGGACTAATACTGGATTTGGTGGCTGTGGGTCAGTTATTGAACGACTCCGGTCCAATAGAGCTAAACTTTTTAGGGGTGTCACTAGAGTCATCCTTAATGCAGCCGAATACTGGATAGAGGCTACGGAGCGGATTATGGATGACTTGGATTACACCCTTGAACAGAATTTAAAGGGTGCAGTCTCACTTCTATAGGATGAGGCTTACCAGTGGTGGCTGATCGTTAAGGAGGGCACTCAGCCCGAACATCAGACCTAGGAGTTCTTTAAGACTGCTTTCTAGGGGAAATATGTGGGAGCCAGTTATGTGGAAGCTCATAGGAGGGAGTTTCTGAATCTTACTGAGAGGGACCAATCAGTGGTCGAGTATGAGGTCGAATTTCTGAGATTGAGCCACTATGCACGAGGTATGGTGGCATCGGAGTATGAGAAATGTGTCTGCTTTGAGAATGGCCTCAGAGATAGTTTAAGAGTTTTGATAGCTCTGCAAAGGGAGCGAGAGTTCTCGATTCTGGTTGAGAAAGTGAAGATCACCGAGGAGTTCAAGCACGCTGAGTGCCAAAATCGTGACACAGAGAGAGGTAGGAACAAGAGGGATTCGGAGCCCTCAAGTTCTATACAAAGGCCTAAGAAACGGCCAAAGCTGATGGGCCGGTTAGAGTTGGGCCCTTTGTTATTACTACTGGACTGCAACCATGTGTTGATTGTGGTAGACGCCATTAGGGCAAGTGTTAGAGAAGGGCTGGGGCAAGTCTATGGTGTGGATCATTAGATCACCATATTAGGGAGTTCCGTTGAGGGTCGATTAGATGCAAGCTCCGGGTACTAATACTGCACAGCCACAGAGAGTTATCTGACAACCATCGAGAGGCCATGGTCAGACTAGGGGTAGTAATGGCATGGGCCGTGGACAGAGAGCACCGCACAGAGGTGCTGGACAGATTGAGGTGAGGCAGCCTGCTCTTGTATACGTTACACGTCACCGAGAGGACAGAGATGCTCCGGACGTCATCACGGGTACGTTTCTTATTTATGATGTGCCTTACACTACATTAATAGATATAGGAGATACACATTCCTATGTAGCCAGCATTATGTCTGAAACCTTGGGGATTCCAGTTGAAAGTACCTCAAGTGAGGTGACTGTACTAAGCCCGCTGGGGCAATCGCTTAGAGTTAGCAAATTGTATAGGGATGCTCCTTTAGAGGTTCAGGGGATGGTGTTTCTAGCTAACTTGATGGAGCTTCTGTTTTGGGAGTTTGATATGATATTGGGGATGGATTGGCTGGTGAAGCACCGAGTAAGTCTGGACTGTGCGATAGAGAAAGTCGTCTTGAGAACTCAGGAGGATAATGAGGTAGTCGTGGTTGGGGAGCATCAAAATTATTTATCTAATGTGATCTCTACGCTGGTGGTGGAGAAGTTGGTTCAGAAGGGATGTGAGGCATTTTTGGCCTATGTAAGTGTTTCTGATTCTAGGGACTCTACTATTAAGGACATCAGAATGGTAAAGGATTTTTTGGACGTCTTTCCTGAAGAACTACTGGGGTTACCTCCGAATCGTGGAGTGGAGTTTGGGATAGAGCTTATTCCTGGTATAGCTCCAGTGTCCAATGCTCCCTACAGAATAGCACCGAAGGAGCTTACGGAGCTTAAGGCTCAAATTCAGGAATTATTGGATCGTGGGTTCATCCGCTCTAGTGTGTCTCCGTCGGGAGCACCAGTACTATTTGTAAAGAAGAAGAATGGATCCATGTGGATGTGTATCAACTACCAACAGCTGAATAAGTTGACCATTAAGAACAAGTATCCACTTCCGAGGATTGATGATCTGTTCGACCAGTTCCAAGGAGCTTCTTTATTCTTTAAAATTGGTTTGCAATTTGGGTATCATTAGTTGAGGGTTAATAAAGTTGATGTATATAAGATGGCATTTTAGGACACGTTATGGTCACCATGAGTTCTTAGTGATGCCATTTGAACTGACTAATGCACCGGCAGCTTTCATGAATTTGATGAACCGAGTGTTTCAACCAAATCTGGATCAGTTTGTGGTGGTGTTCATCGACGACATATTGGTTTATTCGAGGACTGAGGATGAGCATGATGAGCACCTTAGGATTGTTCTTTAGATTTTGAGGGAAAAGCAGCTCTATGCTAAGTTTAGCAAGTGCGAGTTCTCGTTACGTGAAGTAACTTTTCTGGGTCATGTGGTTTCTACTAAGGGGATTCGAGTCGATCCTGAAAGTTTGAGGCTGTATTGGATTGGAAATAGCCTAAGAATGTGTCTGAGATCCGCAGCTTTCTGGGGCTGACAGGTTATTACTGCCGATTTGTGGAAGGTTTCTCACTGCTATGTAAGGGTGTACCATTTGTCTGGATTGATGCGCAGCAAGAGAGCTTTGAGAAGCTCAAGTCTATACTGACTGAGGCTCTTATTTTGATACAGCCTGAACCTGAAAAGGAGTTCACAGTGTAGAATGATGCATCACATGTTGGTTTGAGGTGTGTGTTGATGCAGGGTGGTAAGGTGGTAGCATAAGCGTCTCGTCAGCTTAAGACGCATGAAGCAAACTATCCGATGCACGATTTGAAATTGCCTGCCGTAGTTTTTGCTCTAAAAATTTGGAGGCACTATTTGTATGGTGAGAAGTGTGTCATCTACACTTATCACAAGAGCCTTAAGTACCTCCTTACTTAGAAGGAGCTGAATCTCAGGCAGTGTAGATGGGTTGAGCTACTTAAGGATTACAACTGTACCGTTGAATACCATTCTGGCAAGGCCAATATGGTGGCCGATGCTTTGAGTTGTTGGGCAATGACTGATCTGAAAGTGATGTTCACTCGACTTAGCCTGTTCGACAGTGGGAGTTTGTTGGCTGAGCTGCAAGTCAAACCAACTTGGATCGAGCAGATTAAGGGTAAACAGGTGGAGGATGAGTCTTTGGGTCTTCGATTCTGACAGATTGGGAGTGGTAGTACTACAAACTTTGTGTTGAACTCTGAGAATGTGTTGTGTTTCCGTGGACTGATATGTATACCGAATGATTCAGATTTGAGACAGTCTATACTGAGAAAGACGCATAGTAGCCCTTATATTATGTACCCTGGTGGGAATAATATGTACCGAGATCTTCAAGAGTTGTATCGGTGGAGGTTACTGATTTTGTTGCTCAATGTCTGACATGCTAGCAAGTTAAGGCTGAGTATCAGTTGCCTTCGGGTTTGCTGCAATCTATTAAGATTCTGTTATGGAAATGGGTACGAGTAACGATGGATTTCGTTAATGGGTTGCCCATAACACCCACTAAGAAGGATTTAGTGTGGGTCATTGTGGATCGATTGACCAAGTCTGCATATTTCATACTAGTTAGGACAGATTATTCTCTATAGAAGCTGGTGAAGCTTTACATTTCTAAGATAGTGAGACTGTATGGGGTACCTGTTTCAATCATTTCTAATAAGGATCATCACTTCACGTCTTGGTTTTGGAAGAAGTTACATGAGGCTCTGGGTTTAAGGTTAGACTTCAGTACTGCGTTCCATCCTCAGACATATGGGCAATTGGAGAGGATGATTCAGATACTGGAGGATATGTTAAGGAGCTGTGTTATTAATTTTTGAGGCAGTTGGGAGGATTATCTACCGTTAGTCGAGTTCGCCTATAATAACAGTTTCCATTCTAGCATTCAAATGGCACCTTACGAGGCTCTGTATGGTTGTAAGTGTCACACTCCCTTATTTTGGACTGAGTTAGGTGAACGACATGTTCTAGGTCCTGAATTGGTTGCCGAAACAGAGGATAAGGTTAGACTAATTTGAGATCGTCTGAAGGCGGCTTCAGATAGACAGAAGTCCTATGCAGATTTAAAGAGCCATAAGATTGAGTATTCTATGGAGGACTTTGTTTTTCTTAAGGTCTCGTTATGGAAAAGGATCCTAAGGTTTGGTTGTAAAGGCAAGCTGATCCCTAGGTTTATTGGACCTTATCGTATTCTGAAGGGAGTGGGACCAGTCGCTTATCAGTTGGAGCTACCTCCAAAGCTTGACCGTATTCATGATGTATTTCATGTCTTGATGTTAAGGAGTTACCGCTCTGATCCTGCTCATATTGTCCCTATTGAGGAGATTGAGGTTAGGCCAGATTTGACCTTCGAAGAAGAGCCGGTTCAAATTCTGGTTCGTAATGTAAAGGTTCTTTGCAAGAAGTCTATCCCACTAGTAAAGGTGCTGTGGCGGAATCATAACACTGAGGAGGCCACATGGGAGCCTGAGGATGCGATGCATCAACAGTATTATCATTTGTTCTAATCAAGTAAATTTCGAGGACGATATTTTCTTTTAAGGGGTAGAGTTGTAACGCCCCAAATTTTTAATTTCGGCATTTGTGAATTTTGACACAACTGTGTATCTGCTTCAGTGGTTTAGTGTTCTAGGTATGTGTGAGAGGTCCAAGTTCAAGCCTTGCCTTAGGCAAAATTTTGAATTTTTCTTAGGAAGCCTCACCCTTGTTCAGTAGGCTTTTATTTAATTATTTGTAGAAACATATCAGAATAGGCCTGCTGGTCTAGAGGTTAAATGGAGGGTCAGTCTGCTGGAGGTTTTCTGTTCGAATCTCTGCGCAAGCATGAATATTTATTTTTTTCGGTTCAGTACAAGAGTCTCAGTGGAGTTGGGTTTCTGAGTTGGTTGAGATGTAGTGGGTTTTGTAGGAGAAATTTAAAGGAGTTGGGATTGTTTTTGATAATATACTTCTTTTCAAATTTCACTTTCAAAAATTTCCCAAAAAAACTGACGTTGCTCCTCTTCTTCTGCTCCATACTATTTTTTTCTTCTTTCTCTTTTTGCTTGCCGTCGTTTCCCTACTTTCTACCGCTGTTGGTTTTTCATAGTTCATTGTCATGGTGCGCTCCCTTTATTTCTAGTAAGTTTGGTAGACGTAAATCTATTGGGATTGTTGAATAATTAACTTCTGAGTTTCGTTTGGTGTTAGGAAAGGATTAAAGGGGTGGAAGGTCTTCAATCTACGTGTGAAGGTTACGGAATCTCTGTTACTGATTCGAAGGTAAGGGCTTTAATAAAAATGGTTTTCGGTTGTGGTTATGGTTAAATCATGAATTAAGTATGATTCTAAGCTTTGGATTGTCAATTATAGGTTTGAGAAGGCTTAGGAGTGGTTTCACATCAAACTGATACCAGGTATGTACTCGATTGCACAGAAAACGAGGTTTCAACGAAAGCCAAAAAATTTACTGTCGACTCTACACGGGCGTGTGTTCGACGAGGCCAGGTCGTGCGCACATGACACTACAGTGTGATGGCCAGGTAGGTGTGCAACACACAGGCTGGACTAATTTGGGCCATGTGGGTCACACGAGCGTGTGGGATTTTGGGCCAGGCCGTGTGATCCACACGGCTAAGGAAAATTTGGGTCATGTGGGCCACACGGGCCTGTGAGCCCATTTTCACTGAAATGTTTGTTAATGTTGCACAGGTTGCCCAAGTCGACTGTGAACCTTCCTTATGGTCAGTAAACACTACTTAGACCCTTATCTGTGTGAAGTTGACTATGTGAAATATGTACTGAGCATGTTATATATATAAGCATGTATACTGAACTGTATGTGTATATGATAAATCTATGATAGCATGACATTGCATTATATGTTGCATTGCATGGGGTTGGATTGATTTTATTTGGAGGAAGTGTTCTGAAAGGCTCTTAAGCCTAATATACTGGCAGCTCAGCTATAAACTACTATTTTGTGCCGCATTTGGTACTACCTGGAGTATAGGGATGGTTGGGTTGATTTAATCCCCGTATGGAGTGTAGGGTTGGACGGAGATGGTGTGTAGAGGCTGGTTGGGTAGGACTCTATTCATTGGTACTGTTAGCATTACTGTTACTATGATGGGCTAAAGCCCTTATGCATATCTGATACTAAACTAAAATGGGCTAAGGCCCGAACTGCTACTGAGACTAAAATGGGTTTAGGCTCAGACTGCATTTGACTATTTGATTGTGATTGGATATATGTATGTTTTCTGTGGGGATTACACACTGAGTTTACATAAACTCACCCTCTTCTGTTTTAACTTTACAGGTAATCCCCAGACCTGACGGTTCGGTGCAGCGGAGGACTCGATGATGGCCACACGTATTTAAACTGCTTTACTTTATTTTATGGTTTTATTGATTATGGGGTATTTTTATATAGTTAGACTTTATGGACTATTTTGCTTTAACTTTGGAAATTTTAACTGATTTTACGAACTCACAACTTCAAATGTAACAAAATACGGATTTTTCTAATAACCAAGGTTTTCCATAAAATGAACTTTTTTTTAATAAATGATCCACAACGAATTATGTTTTAAAACAATCAACTATATGAGTAAGCGATTTCTGAGTTCAATAAGAGTAACAAACGAATACAGTTTTATCGTAATAAATTAGTTTTCAAAATTCCATTCTATGTGACATCACCAAATTTGGCCATCCGTCTAGGCCGGGTTTGGGGTGTTACAAAAAGTACTAGTAATTACCGTCTTTCTATTTTTAACCAATAAATTCGAGTGATTGCTTAAAACTAAAATTAACTAAATTAATTAACTACGAACGCGACAAAGAACAAATCAGGAAAATAAACAATTAACAACTAAGAAGCAAAACAATACCCAATAAAGAATCCACCTAGATTTCATCTGTCATTATCAATCTAAATTACACAATTCCTTTACTTAGTATCTTGATCTGTATAAATCCCTAACTTATGTTAATATCTCTTTTGAGAGTAAGAGCAACTGACTCTAGGTTGATTAATTGAAATTTCTTTCTAATTAAAACCCCAATTATCTTATTAACTCAGGTTATGGATTCCCCTATTAGATTTTACTCTAATCTAGTAGATTTATGTCGTCCTATATCTAGGATTGCATGCAACTCCACTCAATTACGCAAGATCTACTCTTAAAAAGGGTTTATTCCTCCTTTGATTTAAGCACATCAAACATGGAATAATAGTCTAGAAATATTAAACCAAGAATTAAGCACATATAATTGAGAATAAGATCTAAATATTTATTACGTAAAATAAAAATCAAACGATAGAATCCATCATGTGGTTCATTTCCCCTAGGTATTTAGAAAATTAGTTCAAGCTTGAAAATAAAAGCATCCAAAACATAACATAACCGAAAGAAATAAAGAAACTCATGATAATCTCCTAAGAAATCAATTGGGAATCTTCAATCTTAATGGAAATCTGCTTCAAAATCAACTTCAATGTGTTTTTGAGTTGTTTTCTTGTGTATTTTATGACGACTCTCTCTTATCTTCTTTTTTTTCATATACACGTCTTAGAATGCCCAAAAAACTTAAAAAAACACGATTTCCCGTAGTTTAAGGTGAAAATTTACGAAATCGACATGGCCTACCACATGGCTATGTGGTAGCCCGTGTGGGTCACATGGTCATGTAGAATGGGCCAGCTCGTATGAAACTTGTAGCTGGCTCTGATTTTCTGGTTTTCGCTCGTCTTTCATTCCTTTTGTTCCCAAGTGCTCTAGAAAGCATCAAAACATGAATTTAAAGGATTAGAAGCATAAAATTCACAACCAACAGCAAATAATCACCCAAAAATGCATTAAGAATGAGGTTAAAATATGTTACTTTTAGCATTTATTAACAACACTTATAAAATGTATTAAAAAACACTTATTTTATTAATATTATATCCCAATGCCTAAGTACTGAAAATGAAACATAACATCCTAGATTGTATAGAAAACAAGCTCCTTAAGTGCATAATTGACCCGAATTGACTACTACACTTGACGACATGTTAAGTGTGTACCGTCATTCACAAATATGGAATTCATAGCCCGAAACATAGGTACATGATATGCTCTCACTGGCAATACATGGTTGATGAAAAGTAAACATGGCCACAGGCTGTTCATCTTTATGATGAATGACTTGATCACTATTTGACAATGATTGGCTTTTCATGAAGAAAGATGTAACAGATATTATCCCAAAGATATCAATGATATCCTATGAGGGTAACACACTTATGACAAGTTCATTAGATGAGTACTGAATAGCTATTTTCGTAATGGTATGTCGTTAAGGAGAGCTCGGTCACAATACTAAAGTTGCATGACTTCGTGAAAAAATAATTTTATAATTAATAGACGAAAAAATGAAACTTAAATATAAATAGTTTGAGCCCTAATTACGTATGATCAATCGGTCCCTCTACTAGCTCATTGAAAACATAAATGAATTGCGTGTTTGAATCAAAATGAATAGAATGAACAAAAATAGAGAAATGGAAAACATTTAGAAATGGTTATGGATTTATTTGAAATAGAGAAATGGAATCATTTGGAAATGAATGTGGTTTTCTCAAAATGGAAATGAAAATGAGAAATGATTCATTTGCAAATGTGGATGAATTAGTTAAAAATGATTGGAAGAATGAGTTTATGTTTTTAAACTATTTTAAAGCTCTAAAATGAAAATAAACCATTCGGTCATAGTGAACAAGTTGATTGTGAACTATTAATATATTTTTTTTGAAAATTTTACCTAAGGGAAAATCTTCATAATTTTACCAGAGATAAAATTGGGATGAAAAAATTATTTAATTCGAAAATTAATATTTATTTTGGAAAATTTAAAAATATGCATCGGGTTAGACTAAATTATAAAGTGTTGAGTTAAAAATCCAGAAAATACATGCAATTGTGCCCAATACAATGAGAGGCTCGAATCCCCATCATAATACATATGAGGGGAAGCACACCCTATTAGCCCCTTTCTTTCCCCTAGTTGGATTAGGGAGTTGTTTTTCTATTTGAAATAAACCTCTACAATTCAACAAGGGTTCTACATTCTCTTCCTATAAATAGAGGCCACCGGTAAGGCTATAGACATAACTTTAAGATATTGTTAATCTATCGAAAAATAGAGAGAGTTTATTCCCAACTATTAAATATATTTTTAGAGAATAACAATTCTGCTGGTTTCTATTTTGAAAAGAGAATTTTTTTTTCACCCCAAAAGAAAAGAAAATTATTTCTAGTTCTGTATTTTGATTCAATTGGTTTAAGGCCACACTCAAAGCAATTCGTCGTACGAGAATAGTGGAGAAGGTCATTTGGTTCAAAGCCGAAAAACATCAAGGGTTCACTTATCAAAAAACATAAGTATGGTTTTGGTCTTAGGTTTACTGCTATAAATATCACAAACCAGGTTGGTTTTCGAAATTTTATTTTTCCTCTATGCAACAAAACCATTTTCAAATTAGATTTTTTCCAGCACTTTGTGCATAGTCTGTGACACAAGCCCCCACCATTAAAATTTTTTTCTAAATCGCACAAATGCTTAATTCAATAGGAGGCAAAATGGGCCCAAGCTCGAGAACTCGAACCAAAAAACCAGAACCCAAACTTGTTTTAAACCCGATTTGATCAAAAAGTAAAAAACATGAACTTGAAAAATATCTAAACTCAAGATTGTCTCAAACTCGAACTCAAATTTTAGTAATAAAAATATAAACATTATTAAATATTTTTATAAAAACTTTATTTATTAATTTTATTCACTTTTTTCTTAATAAATAATTATTTATTTTGTATATAATGAAATAGTAATTTTTGAGAATGAGATTACCATTGTTACACAAACACCAAAAGTTCTATGATATTAGTTTTCTTTAATTATTTGTCCTTGTATTTAGCTTCTAATTTTGGAATATTAATTTATATTTGATAATTAATTGCTATTCTAGATTATTTAGATTTAAGAAATATATATTTATTATCGAGTGACATATTTTTGTTTCAACTATTGATAAAAAAATTAAAGAAACTATAAAAACTAAAAGTTACATTAGAGTTTAAAGTTTTGTGTTATTATATGGAAAAATTAGGGTTTTTAAAGAATCGTGGATTAAACTTTTGTCGGTCCGAATAAATAATTTTTTTATAGTTAACAAAATTTATAAACATATAATTTATTTTATGAAATATTAATACATGAAAGTGTCATGTCACTACAGCAAAACAGGTTTTTAACGGTGTTTGAATGAAAAACGCCACTAAAGAATGAGCATTAGCGATGCTTTTTAAAAACTCCGCTATATGTACACCTTTAGCGGCGCTTTTTAGAAAATGTCGCTAATGCTTGATTGAAAGCGGCGCTTTTTAAAAGCCGTTAAAGATAGAGTATTAGCGGCGCTTTTTAAAAACGTCGCTATATGTACACCTTTAGCGGCGCTTTTTTAGAAAACGCCGCTAATACTTGATCTTTAGCGGCGTTTTTTTTTAAAAAACGCTGCAAATTAATTTTGTAAAACGCCATTGTTTTGTATTGAGATTTTAGTGGTTTAGCGGCGCTTTTTAAAAACGCCGCTAAAGATCGAGTATTAGCAACGCTTTTTTAAGAAACGCCGCTATAAGTACACCTTTAGTGGCGCTTTTTAAAAAACGCCGCTAATACTCGATCTTTAGCAGTGTTTTTTGAAAGACGCCACAAAAATGAAAAAAATTAAAATACTATTATTTAAAATAATTTTAAAGATTTTTGGTATATGACTAATTATTTTTTAATTTATATGTTAAATATTTTCTTATATAATTGTAAAAGAGATAGTATTAATTTTAAAATATTAAATTAATTATCATTATAGTTTAGGGTTTACGGTATATGGTTAAGGGTTTAATGTTTATGAGTTACTATTGTAAGGTTTATGGATTATGGTTTATGGGTTAAAGGTTAGGGTTTAAGTTTTAGGGGGTTGGGTTTTAAGGTTTAAGGTTAAGGGGTTAGGGATTTAGGGTTTAGATTAATTAGTTTTTTAATTTATATATTAAATAATTTCTTATATAATTGTAAAAGATAATATTAATTTTAATATATTAAAATTATGATTATAGTTTAAATTATTTAAGAGATAATAGATAAATTTTATATATATTAAATGGTTTAGGATTTAAGGTTTACTTAAGATTTGTTAAATGATGAAATTTTTACAATCAATTAATACTTTTATATTTAAAATATTTAATCTAAACCATTTGATATATTTAAATATTAGATTTAAAAAATTGATAAATAAATAAAAAAAGTAATGATCATTGATATGAATAGGTAACTATTTATTTTGGATAAGACCAGATTATAACAAATAAAATGAAATACAAAAACTAAAATCATTTCACATCAATTCTAGCAAAATAGTTATATTTTAGTTAGGAAGAAATATCTCTAATGAAATGGAGATTAGATCGAAAAGAATAATATAAAATCATGATTAACGCCTCAATCTCTAATAAAAATTTGATATGTGAGAGATTGATTGTTTACATTAGATAATTTTAACTTAATAATTAATTACAGTCATTTAATTATTTATTTTTTATTAAAATACACGATATTTATTTTAGAGTACTTAATTTTTATTTATAAAACTAATTTATAAAAAATAGTAATAATAAATATTTTATAAAATTATTTAACTAATAATTTTAATAGATAAAATTAAAAACTTTTAGTAGAACAAAAAGGTATCATTTTATTTAAAATGAAATGATTGTTGCGGCGTTTTTATAAAAAAAAGCCGTAAAAGATTAACAATAATGGCGTTTTTATAAAAAATGCCACAAAAAAATTATCTCAAAAAGGCGCGGTTTTATTTCAAAATTTTCCACTCTCTGAAATCCCGAATTTTTTTCCCTAAAATTAATATCCTCGAAACACTCCCAATCTCACCCCTCCATTTCTCTTTTTAATCAAAAAAACTCTCCAGCAGCAGTCTTGATTTGATTTCCAGTTAGACTCTGAAATAGAAGAGTTGGCAGTGAACCAGACGGCAGCGTTGAAGGTGGGGTTGTGTCTATTGGCATTTCATGGAAGGACTGCAATACAATAGCCTCGATCTCGTAACTCCAAAGCCTTCCTATTTGCTACCAGTTTTGGTAGTTTCAAGAAGCTTATTTTTTGCTTTATTCCTCAGACGAAGTCATCAGTCTCACAAAGGAAGAAATTTCAACTTGTTTTTTACGTCTAAACGAAAAAATAATGCCTAACATTGTTTCAGAGGTAAGTTCAGATCCACATTTCTTCCATTTTTCTATCTCTCTTTCTAGGGTTTTGTTTGTTTGTTTCTAAGGAAATGGAAGAAGCGGAAAAGAGCTTGGAAAAGCTTAATGAATCTGAGAAATTCTTGAAGTTCCATTGAATTCAGTTGACTGCGGTTAAATATACTAATTTCAGTTGAGGTTGCTGCTGTTTTGTTTTGCTCTCTCTTTCGCTGGAGAAACAGAACACGGGATTTAACTTTTAGTGATTGTTTGAAGTGATATTAATTCGGTGGATAATTAGTTTAAGCAGATCTTTACAATTAGCTTCTTAGTGTTGTTTTCGTTGCTTGTTTTATTCATTTAAAAGAATTAAAACCGAAGAACAATATGTTGTGAATTAATTGGGTTCAAAATTAGGCGGTTGCTTTAGAATGCTGGATTTTTTTAACTATATTGATTTTGCTTGGTTTCTCTGATTAGCAATAGAGAGCGTAAGTTTCATTCCTTGTACGAGTTTGATGTAACATGGCTACATTTCAGTTGCTTGTTTGTTTGGTTTAATCTGCTTTTGTTTCAATAGCAAACTGACTGATGCTGCGATTGCGTGTGATAAAATTGTTTGTTGGTGTTGTTTGCAGCACTTGCTGCGAAGAGGAACAGGTATCAAAGACAGAAGTCATTGATGCTGCTTGAAATGGAGAGTCAGCACGCCAAGGGGTTACCATCAGTTCCCCTCAACCCCCATTAGTAGTCAAACAGCCAGCTTTGGAAAGGCGACATTACTGGTTTTCATAGTTTTCCACTCACACATGAAGAGGATATATATATAGATTAGAGGGGGCGCATGCAAATGAAATGCAGTGCAGTTATATAGGGAATACAATAAAATAAAACACGTGAATGAATTTCTATACTGAAAAAGGAAAGAAAAAGACAAAAAAACCAAGAGTTGGTGGATTTGGATTTGACCAACGAAATAGGGCCTTAGAAAGTCGCATTCGCTGTTGAAATGCATTGTATCTCAATTCGCCTTATAGTTTTTCCCATTGATCAACAAAAGGGTATAAGGAGGTCAGTGTATGTGTTAATCATAACCCTTTTTTTTGTGTGTGTGTGACATTTGGTGAGCAATGCAATGCATGGGGTTATAAATATCCACACTTGGATTATGTAAATGAGACCACTAATTTATTGCCAAGAGGTCCAGGTTGATTCTACTTAATTTTTTTACGTCACTCTTGTTTCAATACTCATTCTTTCACCTCTGGATTTAGGATTTATATTTGGTTGTTTCTGCAATCAATTGTAGAATTGTTAACCGTTATGTATGAGTTGTGTCGTTTCCTCGGTAGTTCATTGCCCAAGGTTACATGTCTTCTGAATAATTATTTTTCCCTCTATCTGATTTGAGTTATTTTTGTTGGTTTGTATAAAGAAAAAGGGATCCAACAAAAGAAATGTGGTAGTGAAATTTTTTTTCCTATCTTCGCATTAAAAATGGATTACTAATAGATTATAAAAGGTAGAAAATTAGTTTAATTACAAGTATGATTTGACATTTTCATTTTCTTTACTTAGAACGTAGAATTTGCTCTTTCTTTGTATATCTGTATTGTAATAGTCATATGAGCTCTTTTGAGTTTGGCAGCAACTAATTAAACTTGGATGGGGCATTTTCATCATTACATGAGCAAAGTTATTTTTTGACTTGTACAATACCATTATAACAGCCATGAACTGGAATTACATGTGATATTAGTAACTTGTACCAGCCCTTAAGGCTTCGACTTTACTTAAAACAGGAATTACATGTGATCTTTGGCAATTTTGCCCAGCAGAATTAAGCTAATTTTATGGTTCTATCTTTAATTAATGCAGGACTGAGCAATGCTTCCTTTACAGGTCAATTTCCTGTTTCTTTGTCATGGATGGATGTATTTATTGGAATATGGGACTAAGTAACTTAATACAAAGAAATTTTACATTTGTTTTTCTATGCCTTTTAGATCACCTCTAATTTTATTCTAAAGAATTTGTGGAAGTTTTAGTCGGTGTTAGTTCTGCTCGTATCAGGGATCTGTTTAAGAGAGCCAAGGTGATAATGCTATAAGTTTCTTATATTTGATTGCTAAGGCAGCATGTAGCTGTTAATTGTTGGGCATATGATAATAATTAGGGAACAGATAAAATGTTGCAGATGGTTGGGCCACCTATAAATCAGCTTGCTGTATTTTCTGTGTTATTTTTTTTATGTTATAAGTACAAATTCCTTTTATTTTATTTACAGATACTTGGTTGTGCTATGTACTTTGTGTAATTTGTTGAGAAATTCTTATCTTTTGCAGGTAAATAAACCATCAGTTATATTCATTGATGAAATTGATGCTTTAGCAACTAGGTATGATAATCTTGTTTCTACTCCTATCCCTTCTTTTTTTAATGCAAGAATTTGTTGAAACCACACCATTTGTTGACATCTGAAGGCGAATTTAGCAGATATAGTTTGCAACTAAGCATTAATATTTTGCATCTGATTTAAATCAAGTGATTGGAAATGGAAATATAGTTGCCTTGGTTATCGTTTATGGTATTTTATAAGACATTGAGAATGAGCTACATTCGGTACCTTTTACAGGCCAA
Organism: Gossypium arboreum; assembly: GCF_025698485.1. Taxonomy (NCBI): domain Eukaryota; kingdom Viridiplantae; phylum Streptophyta; class Magnoliopsida; order Malvales; family Malvaceae; genus Gossypium; species Gossypium arboreum. The sequence continues at coordinate 122,294,401 of NC_069077.1, forward strand.
TTATCATTGCAATTATGAGTAGGAAGATAACTATAGATGAATTTAGTGGTGAGGAGAAAAACATAGCTGTGTTTAAGATCATATGTAAATGATTTTCTCTCTTTCTTTCTATCGATCGACGTTAGGGATTTTCAAGGAAACAATGCACCACCACAGTATAATGCGACCACTCAGAGCGGAAACTACTTTGAATCAGCTACTAATAGAGCTTTATGGGTTTGATATTGGCAAAGGTGTTATATTTTCATTGCTACAAATCGTAGAGATTTGTTAGATCCTGCACTTCTCGTGCAAGGTCGTTTTGATCGCGAGGTTAATTTCCATCACTTGAATAGCGAGATCTAATTAGGTAATATATCTCATCAATACAAAAATATATTGAATCACTTTATCACCCATCACTTGATCTTATTAGTTAATAGCAGATCTAATTAGTTAATTTCCATCACTTGAATAGCAAATTTTATTATATTACATTTTTAGTATTAAATTTTTCATGAAATTATAATAATTTAATAAAATCATTTTTACCCATCGATTATCATAATGTATTTAATTAAACAATCAAGAAATATTAAAATGATAACAAGTGGAGAGTCGACATATTATCTTTTTATTGTAAAATATGCATATGTATAATTAATAAACACTTCTCTATTTAATTAAAAAATAAAATAGTGGCCAAATAAAATACTATAAAGTAATACTCATGACTTTTAAAATATGTGAAAATAGAATAAATTATCTTAAAAAGACTACAGTCATCGCACAAATAATTTATTGATTCAATATATTGAATATGATTGATAATTTTGAATTAAGAAATCGATAGATTATACAAATTTTAAACACTCAAAATAATAATTACTAATTTGAAACTTTTGCTATAGAGAAAATGAACATATTAAACACGGCAATCTATTTAATCACAACTTTAAACTTTTAATCCATTAATATAAAAACTGTACTAATTATAGTTAAAATACCAGTAAGGCATTTGTCATGTAATTTCATTATTTGGTTTCGAGGGATAAAAGATATTCTGGATTTCTATTTGACCTTTTCGGCCTTTGTGCTAAATTTGTACCACCAGCCTTAATGGTCTCTTCCTTTCTTTATCATTTCTATTCTTGATACTTACTTATCAAAAATGGGTGCACCAACAGAGTCAGGCCTCGATCTCGATGAATGATCTCGCAATGATGTAATGTAAGCCACTTTGAGCAAAGGTACTTTTTTTTCACGATCGTTTGTTTCTCAAGAAAGTATGGAAATTTTGAGCACTTAATTTAATTGTATAATTATTTTAATAGATTAGGCTATATTTGGCTGCGAAATGAATACCAAAACGATTTTGAATTGAATTTGTTTTAAGATATTATTCCAATAGCATTAGTTTCTATCGCCTTGTGAACTTTTAGTTATAATTAATGAAAAAAAATCAGCTTTTTTCTCTCTTCCATTTAAAACATTTATATATTCTTTTGATTTATTTGATGTAGTTGATTTTGAAAGAACTTGGTGTATTTGCACGAGAACTTTTGTGTGTTCGCTGCAAGACTTTCCTACGTTTTACTTGTATTGTTTTGTTCTCAGGTTGATCAATAGAAGTCCTCATTTTTCTTCCCTGTTTCATCTGGGTTATAATTGGTTGTAACTTTGTTTTCGTGTTATCTTGTTTAGGTCAGAGCATTATGCGACAAGGCATAAAATATGCATCTCAAAGACTAGATACATTTGCATGTGTTAGGTATAGAAAAGGTGTTTCCATTTTGGTGTTAAGATTTTATGCAGTGTAGTTGCTTACTGTCTTACACTATGTTGTCCTTTTAGGCAAAATGGTTGAACAAGCAATTGAGCAAATTATGGCCTTTTATTGCAGAGGTAAGATACTTGTTCTTATATATATTTTTGCTATAAGATTCATAGTAGTTGCTGGTTATTTATTTCAAAAATGCTAAGAGAGGCTTTTGTGTAACTGAGGTTTTCCACCTTAACAGATGAAATTTAGGCAGGTTGTTCAACTCTTTTGGTGCTTTCTGAAGTGAAAATAATTGAAATTTTTCTCTATGTAACTTACAATTTAGTATTTTTTCATAGTAGATAAAACAGTATTAGACTATTGTGTTAGTTGTCTGCAATATTAAGCATTCTGAACATCAATATATTTAGATATTTTGAGGTTTAAAATTGAACTCAGGGAAGAAATAAAGATAAAAACAACTAACATAGTGGATTAGGAAAATGCTTTGCCATGAGCTGCTTTCTGTTTGACTTGTTTACATATCTAAATAATAGATTGTTTGAGGATAGGCCATGGATTTGGTGATATTTGTTATTTAAACTATGTAGGTTTTAGATGCAACGCCTGTACATGTAAAGGCACATGATTAATAACATGATCAATGACTTTTGTCGAAACAAATTCTAATTCGTGCATTATGGTGGAATTATTAAAAATTTATCTTTCCATATCATAATTCAAAGAGATCAAATAATGTGCTTTGACATATGTGGCTTTGAGGGTCGTATAAGTAATTTTCTTATTGGCCTGACTTTGGCTTACAGGTGCATACTTTGGCTTTCTGTTCCAGTGTTTTGGATTCTCTGGCGGTTGAATTGAAAGCATCAAAGGACTTCTCTAAGTTATATTCAGGCGTTGCAATACTTTGGCTTCACATAAGCTTGAACCAGCCCTCTGTTGTATATTGTTTCTTCTTTTTTTTGATCTTTTTCCTTTGATTAATGAGAGGTGATGATGAATTGACATTCTTTTCTCACGAGGATGAATTTTGTTTTAGAAATTGTAATATTTTGTGTGTTTGTATGTGTTATTTTTATGTATTAAATTACATATTGAATCAATGTTTATGTATTAAATTTAAATTCATTAATTTTTATATTTAGTTTTGAAGTTTAAATTTTAATGGAAAATTTAATTTAATTAATATTTTTATTTATCCTTAAAAGTATATAGTTTAAATTTCAAATTTCAAAAATTAAACATAATATAATATTTAAAATAGAAATAAATATTATTTAATTAAAATAAAATAATTTTTAAAAGGTTATAATCTTTAGTGGCGTTTGTGGGAAAAGGGCGTGAAAGGTCATGACCAGTAGCGGCGTTGTGGGAAAGCGTCGCTAAAGGTCATGACTTTTAACGGCATTTTTTTTTCATAAACGCCACAAAATGTTAGTGGCGTTATGTTTAACGGCGTTTTTGCGGCGTTTGTAAAAGCGCCGCAAATAATTTTAGCGGCGCTTATAGGCCCAAAAAAATGCCGCTAAAAGCATGTTTTGCTGTAGTGTGTCTTTTAAAATTTAAAGTAATACAATATGTTTTATTATTTAGTATTATATACTCTCAAATTTTATATGAATTCAAGTTATATTTTGTTGTAAACATAAATTTTTTTCATTATCGAAACTCGTTTGATTTGTTAATTTTTTTTACTCCATGGTGAACAATAATACAAATTATAATGTATCATTTCATAACCAAGTTCATCTAATCAACTAATTCAAAATCCAATATAATTAACTTGTAATATTTGATATACTTATAATAAAATTATTTAACACAATTGATTTTATATAATAAATTAATATTATTTAATTTTATGATAACAAATAATAATTAGACCTGATCATGGGTCGAGCCATTTGCCTAAATCTAAAGACTCATCCGAAAAGTGGGAGCGTTTGGGAAAACATACAAGCTTGAAAATGGGCTTGGACAAATAATAAGGTCTGTTTTCTAAAACAGGTCGGACCTTGGGCAAAATTTTTTACCTAGGCCCAACCCAACCCAAATCATATGGCTATACTTTTTTTTTTTAATTTCTTGGAAAATATTTATTTTAATATTTTTAGTATATTTAATGTATTATGTTTTTAAATTTATTTTTATCTAAAAAAATTTATTACAGTCGAGCAAAGTCAAGCTCAGGTTTAGCATTATTTATGTAGATCAGGCTTGGACAAAAATTTAAACTCATTTTTCGGGTCGAACCCTGGACTAGAAAGAGGGCCTAAAATTCTACATTATCCTGACTTAGCCTATAATCGGTCTAGTAATAATAACATTTTCTTTTATTTTAATTTTAATTAAAATATAATTAAAAATATTATGTGACATTAAAAATTACTTAAAATATAATAAATCAATCATTTATATTGAGATGTAAACATTTAAAATATGTAGATACATATAATTACATTGAAAGAAAAATAAACCCGAATCAAATCCAAGGCTAAAACAAACTGAAGACTAAACTAAAAAACTAAATTCCAAAAGATTTGAACTTAAAATAGTTTGAACCTGAAAAAACCTAAACATAAAATACAATAAAAACAAAAATTAAACTTGAAAAGACTTAAACCCAACAAACCTGAACTTAAAATAATTTGACTCGAAGTTACCTAAACCTGTCCCATGGCCACCTATACAAATATCCAATTGAAATTATAGAGTCTATCCTCGAAATAAACTAGACTTAGCCATTAAAAAATTAGAGAAAATTATTAACTAAATCTTAATTTAACTTATATTGACATTATTGTCCATTTAAAAAGATGCGAGATTGAGCATGCAAGCACATTTGTGCTTGTATTTATAGGTTTGCGTGAGATTATGGAAAGTTTTGTTAATTCTATAAAGAAAATAAGAGGGAACTGATAGCTTAATTCCACATGGCCAATGGGCATAAGCCAAGTGTAAGTAAACTGCAAAACCGGTCTGCATGGATAAATTCTAAATAAACCTCAACCTCTCAAAACGGAACAAGCTGCTCAGGGCAGACTCAGGTAGTGTCAACACTAAGACACTTATGGCTCTAATAGAAAATCTGAACCTATGGCCTCCATCGAACCTGCAGAGAAACCTTGCTTTAAACCCCCCTCCAAAGCTCTTCAACTTCAAACCTTCTGCAACTCATTCGATCCGCAAGCCTCTCCACACTTGTCGCTGTTCTCTTGTGAATGAACAACAGCAACAACAGGCTCCCTTTACAGACCAAGAAAAGCAGCTTATCGACGCACTCATTGGGATCCAAGGCCGAGGCAAATCAGCTTCTCCTCAGCAACTCAATGTACAAAAAACATTTGACCACCCATTTTGCTATTTAATCTCTGCATCACTTTGAATTTTAAGAGTATTATATTTGACTTTCGTTTTGATTTCCGAAGGATGTGGAGCGTGCAGTTCAAGTTCTGGAAGGCCAAGACGGCGTGGGAGATCCCGTCAGTTTCCTTCTTCGAAATTATTGGCGTATCTGAATATCGACCAAAAATGTTGGGTTTTAAGTGGGGAAATAAAACGGACGCTTGTTTATGTAGTATTTGCTGGGACAGTGTTTAGATTTTTATAATTTTAGTACTGAAAAATTCTAATATGGTCTTCTGATTATGATTACTTTGTTGCCTGTAGACAAGCTCTGGTCTAATTGAAGGTCGGTGGCAGTTGATGTTTACGACTAGGCCTGGCACAGCTTCCCCAATTCAGGTTAGTCGTCAACTCTCTGCTTTAGGGCTCTCCAATAACTCATCTTTATATTATCCAAGCTATAACTCATTCGCTTTATATTAAGCATCCAACCTATAACCTTACACCACCTTAACATACTCGTAGGCAAAGACAGAGAAGCATACACATAAGTGTGTAACATGTAAAAACAACATAAGAATTAGACTTTAATACCATGTTAAGAATCAAATTTAGAGTCAATTGGTTATAAATGGAAAGATCCGACTTGAATATGACACCACATGCAACTCAAGATTTGACTAATGTGGGATAGCACCGCTTAACCCTTGGAAGATTTTCATCTATTCTTCTGTGTCTATACATGTTTAGAGATAAGTTTCTTTTGTTTTGTACTGGTGAAGTTAGAATTCTTATCAATAGTGGGAAAAGACTTCAAAAAATCTTTTAAATAGCATACTTATATTCTTCCCAAGCCAGGAATTGACCTTTAAAAATTAAGTCCGGTTATGCTTGTCAAAATTGTAGAAATGACTGTCTTTAGACTTTCTTGTGCATAACTGATTTTGGGCTTATAGGAAGAAACTTTGAAAATCATGAAAGGGAAGGGAGGCTTATGGCGTTCCATTGATAGCTTTAATATGATATAATAGGAGTATGAATAATTTGGGTGTTCTTATGATGACTCTGTGAATATAGGTTGTCAAATGTTTGCTTGGGTGTGGTTCTATTGGAGTCCAATGTTGCAATGAAAGGGGGATAAGTGAACTATTTTAGATAACTTTTACTGCAATGAAGTTTCTGTTTATCAATTCTGTTTAAATGCTGTGAGAAGGTAGCTGAATGGTGAATGTTCTTGCAAAAGTTGGTATCGACAAGGAGGTATGCTCATGGTATGGTGGTTATGCTTGTTATCTTGTTTAGGAGTTGGTGTGTTGTTGGGCCTGTTAATTATCTCTTATTTTGATTCATGTGTTTGCTAATAGATTGGATCATTAATATGTTTTTTTCCGATTTGCTTTAAATTTAGGCAAGAGACGCATTTGAGGTGTCCTGTTTCCTGTAATGGGTGTGGCTCATCTTTTTAATGAGTTTTTTATTATTAATTAACAAATTTGACTTAGCAGCAAAATGAAAGTTCTTCTCTTTGAAATGCAGTAATTGAGGATACTATAATGCAAATTAGGTTAGTCTGTCTTCCCTTAATTTTTCTTATATTTTTTTTTCAATGATGTGATTTTTATTGGCTGTAGAGAACATTTGTTGGGGTTGACTTTTTTAGTGTATTTCAAGAGGTTTATCTCCGGACAAATGATCCACGAGTTTCCAACATCGTAAAGTTTTCTGACTGGATAGGTGAACTAAAAGTAGAGGTAAGGTTTTATTATCTCTAGTGATCACGGTAGCTCATTTTTTGAATCATTTATGTGCAGACGAAATGTCATGAGACATAAAAAAGTAGCTCTTTAGTACCCTGGCTTGCTCAAGTTGTGGAAGCTTTCTGTATAATGTCTATCTATTTGATGCTTAAAGAGATTTTTCTCATGAAACTAACTTTTGACCTGACAAAGGGCAGATAATTTAGATATATTTCTTAAGAAAGAAAATCGTTGTCCATCCATACTTCACAAAACTGGCATAGATGGTGCTGAGAGATATCAAAATAAAACATTCGCTTAGTTATCTGTTCAATCCTTATTTGAATTGAAATATCAATATTCCAGCTAATGTAACATCCTTGGACAAGGGGAATGCCATTAATATTCTCGTAGTTAGATGTGTACCAAGGGCACTTGAGTAGGGTTCGGTGCATGTAAACTTAGATGCATATATAACCATATAGCCACGTCCCCCTCTTAAGTCAAACTTCGTTAGTATACTAAGTTACAGAGACTCTTCATTTTCCCTAATACTCACATCTAACACATTCAAACATGGATATGAGGGCATTATCCTCCAAATATATGAAAAAGATAACTTTGAAAAGTTTCGGACAAATACTTGGACCAGGCACTCACCTCAGCGTTATTTAACATAGATATTATAAGGTGGATGAGACTCACTCGTATCCCTTACTCTTTAGATATAATACTGTGTTCTTGAAAATAGGTTAAATAACAGTGAAATAAAAAAAGAAATCAAACTGGTTCGATAACATTTCATATAAAACAAATACTGGAATCAGCCTTTGGTAACTACATGCCTCTTCTAGGAGATTATGGATTCTGAATCACAATTTATCAAAGGAGAAAGCAACTTCAGTTGCTTTCTTTTTGAGCTGCTTGAAAACAATTTGTCCATAAAAATGCCATAAGGTACTTTCTATATTTCTTGCGTTCTTGTCTGCAATATTGCAGACATTAAGTTTCGATCGGGCAGACCTCAGATTTTCTCATGGATTAACTTTTCATTTTCTTTTCCTTTTACAGGCAGCAGCATCAATAAAAGATGGAAAACGGATCCTCTTCCAGTTTGACAGAGCTGCCTTTTCATTTAAATTCTTACCATTTAAGGTACCATATCCAGTCCCATTTAGACTTCTTGGAGATGAAGCCAAGGGTTGGTTAGACACTACATATCTGTCTCATTCTGGAAATCTCCGTATTTCAAGAGGAAATAAGGTGACGACATTTATTTACCTTCATCTTTTCTTTTTCTAAGTGAGTGTTATGGATAAAGTTTTTACTAAGGAAGTGCAGCAATGTCTCTGTAGTGCAGGGCACTACATTTGTGCTTCAAAAGAAGACTGATCCTAGGCAAAGGTTGTTAGCAGCTATTTCCACGGGAACAGGAGTTGAAGAGGTAAAATAATAATTTTAGGATTTTCCAATAATGTTGGAGAGAGCTCGTACTATCATGTAGTGTAACCTCCCTCTGCTAATTGTTACATGCCTCTACCTTTGCAGGCAATTGATGAGTTTATCTCCTTAAGCAAGAGTGTGGCTAAAGATGAACCAGTACTCTTAGAGGGAGAATGGCAGATGATATGGAGCTCACAGGTTTGTTTATAACGCCTCCAGCATCTAAGCCATAAATTTGTTGGAAGAGCCTAAAATAATGAGTAGTGTTTTTTCTTTCCCTTTTGTCTCATATGTTCACTCCCACCATAGCATTCGTGCTTCATCTAGAATTAAATAAGGGTAGTCATGTTCTTTCTTTGGATAATTGCTTCTTTTTCTTTCTTTGCTCACCTTAGCCCTGACTATATTGTTGCAGGTAGAAACAGATAGTTGGCTAGAAAATGCCGGCAACGGTCTTATGGGCAGTCAGGTAAGTGACTTATAAATGTTAATAACTTTGGCTTTGTGATGATGCCTCTATTGCTGGTAGTTCTCTCTTTTATGGAATTGCCTCACTAGAGTAATTCAGTTCCTCTCTCTTTTATTCCAACTGCTTTAGATTGTCAAGAATGAACAAATGAAGTTTCTAGTGAGCATCGTACCTGGGATCAGATTCTCCATGATTGGCAAGTTTGTGTAAGTCTCTCATTTTACTTTAGTGTTGAAAGGATAATTTTTTTTTTTCTTTTTTGGTCCAAATTCAAAAGGATAAAAGTTGACTCCCAAATTCATGTTAGTTCTTCATTCTACTTCACTAGTTTAGCCAAAGATAAATAATGAAGACTGATGTCTCCCAGGACATACATGGCCCTGTCATAATTGTAGGTAGGTCATGAATATATATTTCCTAGCTATGCAAATTGCCAAATAGGAATGTATAATATAAGATCTAACAAAAAAAATTAAAACATGATACTAATAAAAGGTTATGGCAAAAGACCTTGGAATATAAACATCTAATATAATATAGATCTCATTCGATATAGCCAGCTTCAGAAACTCTGCTACACCCAAATGTAGAAAAAATTAAAGAAAATTAAAGTAGAAAAAAGTCTAGCCAAGTCCAAACTGCATTTCGAAAACCCTACTTAAGTGGATAGGCTACCATACATATAGAGACATCAGGTATGTTTGACGCGTATGATAACCATTATTGATCAACTAATAGATATCACCCGCCGATATTTAGCTCATCTATTCTTATCTTTGTACTCTCAAATATTGAATTGACACTGCATTAGGAGACTCTTCAATTTATGCCAGAAGTTTCTTATTTTTCAAAATTCCCTAATTTAGAACCCAGTTATAGGCCATTGAGGCATTATTCAACCTATCTTACTCAAAAGCCGAAGATAACGACAATGCAAAGCTAATGTGACTTGGATATTTAGATGTAAAATATGTATCAAATGTTTTATTTATTTGTCTTTTTGTTGCTTTCTTCTGTGAACTATAAGTTCTGTAGTTCCCCCTTCATCGAAATAAATCAATGTTTTATTTATTTGTCTTTTTCTCATCGAAATGTTTTACTTAGATTTTTTACTTTATTGGTATGGGGATACGGCCACTTCAAGAACCCTATAAATACAAGAAAAGACTTGGGAAATAACTGAACATATCCATGTAGCACACATACATGTATCTGACACGCACTACTAGTTTGAGTTCGAGTAACATAGAAATGAATTACCGTTTAATTAATTAGTCTAAAACTTGATCACACAAATTGCTTGATGCAGCAAATCAGGCACAAAAACATATGATGTTACAATGAACGATGCAGCCCTGATTGGTGGTCCATTTGGGTACCCTTTGGAAATGGAGACCAAGATCAATATGGAGCTTCTGTAAGATGACTCAAATAAAATATGCTACTTGGTTGGATGTCTAATTGGTAGCGTAATTAATTACCTTTACTAAATATGCATTCGCAGATATAATGATGACAAGATCAGGATTTCCAAGGGGTACAATAATATTTTGTTTGTCCACCTTCGAGCTTCAGATGGGTCAAAATAGATAAAGAAAAAGTGAATAGCAACCTGTACTTTTAATGTTCTATGGCAACTCTTGAGTCCCTCAACACTATATTTCAATGTATGAGGCTATTTAACAATTTTACTATTATGGAATCTTAATTGGTGCAACTTATTCACCCAAAATTGTATTTTTTTTATACAATATTGAAGTAGGAGAGTATTGAATCGGTCTGAAACTGAACCATACAACTTAGCTTGCTTTTGTTGTATCATTCTTTTGATTTGGTGATAGATGTGACAACCTGAAACTAATCCTAGCCCTCCATTTTCAAATTTGAATTTCCAAGCATCAAAATTATGTCTGCGTTGGAACTATATATAAATTAAGAAAAAAAAAGATAAATTATACCAACAGTTACTTAACTTTGGGATAGTTGACAAAATAGTCTCCTAGGTTTTATTTTAGTCACTCAACATTAGAAAAATAACAAAATTGTCCTTTTAACCATTTTCCATTATAGACGTAACGAAAAAGTGACATGGCATTTAACGGTGGGCTAGCTGTCATTTAAGTAGTCCTTTTTAACCCTAAGCTCATTTAAGAGCCCTGGGCAGTAGAAAAAGAAGAAGAGAAAAAGAAGAACGGGGAAGAAGAAGAAAAGAAGAAGAGGAGAAAAAGAGAAAATGGTTCATACTAACGGTTCCCAAGGGTCAAAATTCGGGAACTCAAAATGACTACTCTTCCAAGGCACCAATGCCTCCATGGCTAACACCTTCCACCGCACAAGTTAAATGCATGTACTATTGCACATACGCAGTTTGCGCATTGATTCTGAAGTTTTCTTCTTCCGATGATAGAATGGACATGATACCAAGGTTGAAATGTCTAGAAAGTAAATGAAGAAAAGGAAATACAGGGCTAAGAAAGTCAGAGGTGTAAAGAAGGTAATTGGGGTGTTTTTCTTTCAATTGTTTTTTCTTGAATTTATTTTGTCTATTATTTGTGACTTTGCCCACATTGCAAACCATGGCTGGAGAGGTTGCCATGAAGAAGTGAGATCTCCATAGATATGTGTTGGAACATTTTCAAATATTTATAGTATTCCAATAACTATAAATGAATGGGTATAATTAATCAAAAGATAAATCTTTTGGTCAATTGGTCAAAAGTTATATCATTTGATTTTTGAAAAAGAATTATAACTGTTCAAACAATATATTTGAATAATTATAAAATTAAATAAATTATTATTATTTATTTATTCATAAATACACCTATTGAAAGATGTCCCTATGAAGAGACATGAAAATTCCTATAAATAGGAATGAGATTTCATTTCGAAATCACACCAACAAGTTCTAAAAGTTCTTTCATCGTTCCTCATTTTTCAATGTTATTATATTGTTCTATAAAGAGTTACTGCAGAAATTCTTTGTAGAAATTGAGTTAATACATTGCTTAGTGCTTAGTGGACTATTCTCGTCGATGCAAAATGTAAATAGTCACTGGCTTCATTGTATCATTGAGGTTAATTTGCTCGGAATTCATTTGCACACCGAAGATAGGTGGGGGCTAATATAACCTTAAAGATAGTGGCTTGATACACGCTGTCGAAACCATTTTTAAATCGAGTTTTGGAAAATGGGAATCGACTTTAAGAAAAACGAAAACGGGAGTCACCACCAATCTTTTTAGGTGTGATTGGATCACCTTATAAAATGTTTTGTTTTAAAACATTAATTTTGGTCTACGAAAGTCGAGAAAACGGATTTGGGAGTCGGTTAGGTACGAGGAAGGGTTAGCACCCTCGTAACGCCCAACAATTGGTACCTAATTGATTATCAAGTGTCTTTAATGTCGGAAATTTAAAAATTTTAAGATGCAATCCTCTTTTAATATTTTTTATTTTGAAAATTAGGGTTTACTTGTACCAAATAAATCAAAATATTACATCCAATAAGTTAGGACATAATATTTTTAAGATATCTAACACTAAGTTAGCCTTGTTGGAAATCCCTATCTCGAAACAACGAAACGCCATATCCAGTAAGTTAGGACACAACGCCTTGAAATTCCGAAACAGTTGCTTGCACTTAGAAAACCTTAAAAACTTAGAAGGGTGCTTGACTATTCGAACTCAACGAGAAAAGTTGCAACCCAATAAGTTAGGGCACTACTTTTCTCGAAATTTCCAAACACCAAGTATTGCCTTTATTTTTGAGAACTTTAAAGTCTCGTTTTTTAGATCGATGCATGAAGGAGCATATTAACATAACATACGGGATAACATGTTATAGTAATAGGTAAATAAAAGCACAACAACTAACATATACATATAAGAAACATGGCAAATTTTAAATAAGTAAAATATGCATAAAACACGATATATATTTAAGAAGAATAGGTAAAACACATAAACATGTAATTCATCATATATTTAAACAAATTGATAATAAAAATGATGCATGATATACAATTTGACACATATATATAATAAAAATACAATAAAAATAATAATAAGTCAAGCACTCAACATTTAATAAAATTATGAGACCAACATCTAATATATTGACATAATATAATATATATATTAAAATATAAAATAAAGTGAGTAATTATTGATAAAAAATACCTAAAATATAAATTAAAAATGTTTAAAATAAGTTATGTATAATAATATAATATGAATAAAATATAAGGAAATATAATATAAAATAATAAAAATATAATAAGTATTTTGCATATAAAAATATGGTAAAATAATTAGTATAAAATAATAAAATAAATAATATATAATAAAAAATATATATGAGAAAGATAGATATTATAAGGAATATTGAATAATAAAAATATAGTATGAAATATAATATGGTACACGATAATAATAATAATAAAGTAACAAATATTTTACATATAGAAACATAGTATATAAAAATATATAACATATAATAGAATTTAAAAATATATATGATGTATAGCCCATATTATAGGTAAAATATAAAACAATAAACAGGATATGAGTAATTTTCATAAGAATATTATAAAATAAATAATATACATATATAAAATATATAAATAAGAAAACGTGTAATATATAAATGGAATATGAATATTATTATAAATAAGGATAATATATATACTATTATTTATTAATATTTTTTAAATTTATTTGCCATTTACAAATTTAGTAAATAATAATACAATTTTATAAAAATATATAAAGAAATATATAAAATAAAATATATAATATAATATAATTTATAGATAAAATATATGATAATAAAAAATAATAGATAATAATAGTAATATATAACTAATATTTAAAAAAAAATATAAAGTATTTAAAGTAAATTAAAATATAAAAAGGATTAAAATTGAATTTAATTAGAAAATCTAAGGCTAATTTGCAAAATAATAAAAATCCTGGGCCTGATTTGAAATGCGCGTTAAATTCAGAGGACTCACTGGGCAATTTGCCCTAATCCCAGAAAACGACGCCGTTCCTCAGAATAGGTTTTAATGGCCATTAGGACTAAATTGAAGTAAATATAAGAGATTAGGGCCGAATTAAAATAATAATAATATGAAATTATAAAGCTTAAAATGCGGAAGGACCGATTGAGAAATTAGCCCATTTTCCAAAAACATGCGGATCCTCTCCGGGTCTCGGGTCAACGTGCGGATCCTAGCTTTGGTACGATGTCGTTTAAAGCTAATTGGTTTTAAGCGAAACGGCACCGTTTCGTTAGGGCTATATAAGCCAAGTTTCAGTTTGGAAATCATTTGGATACCTAGTTTAAAAAAAAACTTAAAGAAATCTTCTATAGGAGGATTCGGGGTCGGCCTCAGAGCCTCGTCGGACCCCTGTTCTCAGGTGCATACGCGCCCACGCACCATCGTGAATGTCGCCACGCGTGGTGGTCGGTGACTGGGAAATTTCCCGTTTCAGCGCAGATCGAAAGAGGTTCGTCTCCCTTTTCCTTTTTTAATCGCAATATATATATGTGCATGTATTTAAAAGAAAATTTCACCTTTGTATATTCAATCGACTGTGATGCTTTTTGTATATGTGCGCAAGAATAAATTCTTTTGTTGAATCTCTATATTCTCTTTTTATTGATTCTCTCTGTATATTCCCAGAACATAAGTCCCTCTTTTACAAATCGGAGGAAAGGCTTTATAGCCTTTAGACTATACATGTTTAGGAAAGAAATCTTTGATTTCTTTCCTTATTGGTTTTAGTTTATTTGCTGCTATTTGGTTTCCTTTTCTGTTTCGTGTTTGCTGGTTTCTTTTGTCCTGTCTTGCAGGTATTCGCGAGAACATCACAGTGATGTCGATTCACGTGATGATCGCGGCGTGGTACGAGGCCAAAGCCATGGCACTGATGGAGCCCACTAGAACAGCACAAGACGAACGGTCATGACGCTTGGGATGCTTGCGGCGCCTAGGGTTTCTGAAACCCTAGGTCTCTCTAATTTCTGTTTAACAAATTGGGCCACTTGGGCCTCATTTATTTTTTGGGTCTGGGTGTAACGGGTATGGGCTATCAGGTTGTAACCGGGCATAGGGTTTAGGTATTTGGGCTGCTGGGTTTTAATTTTTTTTTTGGGTTTGAAAGTTATTTGGGCCTGTGTTTGGGCTCTTGTAAACTAGACTTTTAAAATAAATAACATTTATTTATTTATTTCATATTTCTGTTTTGGTTTTAAGGCCCGGTCAAATTTAGGCTACTACAGCTGCCCCTCTTTGCTCATTGCTGTGTGACGGGAATCGAGCAAAGATTTAGAAAGACCAAATTTGACCGATCTTATCAAATCATGGTCTTCAATTTGCTTCTTGTAAACTTATGACTGTTATGTTGATATCTTCGATCTGCTCTCCGCCGAACACAGAGATGCCAAATCTGCTTCTTCGATTTGTTCTCTGACAATACAGAGATGCCAAATCATCTTAGATTTGCTTCAGCGTAAGCATGTGAAAACCAAATCAGCTATGTCTTCGATTTGTTCCTTGTCAACACAAGGATACCAAACCATCTTGGATCTACTTCAATCTAATCATCTGAAGGTTAGATCTGCTATGTGTTTGCCCTCCGTCGAATATGGAGACGCCAAACTTCGATTTGTTCTCTGACAATACAGAGATGCTAAATCATCTTAGACTTACTTCAGCGTAAGCACGTGAAAGCTAAATCATCTATGATTTCAATTTGTTCCTTGTAAACACAAGGATGCCAAATCATCTTGGTTCTGCTTCAGTCTAATTATCTGAAGGTTAGATCTACTATGTGTCTGCCCTCCATCAAATATGGATACGCCAAACTTCGATCTGCTCTCTGACAATACAGAGATGCCAAATCATCTTAGATTTGCTTCATCATAAGCACGTGAAATCCAAATCAGCTATGTCTTCGATTTGTTCCTTGTAAGCACAAGGGTGCCAAATCATCTTGGATCTTGCTTCAGCCAGATCTGCTATGCTGCGGCCTATTACCCTACTGCTTAGGGTATTAAGGCGCGTCATTTTTGATAACCTGTAGAATGATTATGCCTGAGAATTGGGATGCCATGATTGAAGTGAGTCAAATGTTCCTAATTAAACATGTTATGATGCAAAATGTTGTGAACATGACCCCTATCCTAGACGACCACTCATTCCTTCATTTGTCTTTTCTTTTCTCAAAGTATTATTCTTGCTCAGCCTGTAGGCCTGTACCCTTCCTCCAATGTTACGATCCACTGAGGATGTCTGTAAGATAATCTTTTCTTAGAATTGAATCGTTGGTTTTGTCCATTTTCTTTTTGGACTGGAAGAAAGAAATTCCTCGAGTTCCTTCATCCCTTACTTATGTGAATTTCTCGAACAATTGTCCTATTTTAGTTTCTTGTATTATCTAGAAATTATAGAGTAATGCGCAAAACTTTGTTTGTGAACATATTTAGTTCATCTATCATTATTTCAATGTAACATACTTAAAGAATAATGGAAGATAAATAAATCTCTAAGAATAATTGGATTTGAATGAATTATCGAAAAAGATACAAAGGAAATTAATCTGAAAGCCTATCTTTGAGAAGAGAGAAAAAAAATCTAAAGATAGCAAACAGGCCAAAAATTAGATGCCCTAGATATCGCCGCTTGAGCGCTTATACATCAACTTCATTAAGGCATGTGTTTAGAAGATTCAAAGTACTCTGTCGATGCCCCAATATGCAACGTTCTTCGTTCTTTGTTGAGCAAGATTACCGGATGCTTCAAAATTTGAGTTGCCCTTTCGGGTTTTCAACTCAAAACCCTTTTGGTCACATGGCGCCCTTTGCGGGTTTTCACCTTGGCCTCTCCATTTTTCTCTTTTTCCTCTTTTTTTTTTCGATTTTCAAAATCTCAAAGCGCCCTTTGCGGGTTTTCACCTTGGATTCTCTTCTCTTTTAGACAAAGTATTTTTTAACTGAGTCTGAGTTCACTAGGTTGGGTAAACTTTTCCCATCCATTTTTATTAAGATCAATGCACCGCTAGAGAAAGCTTTCTTTACGACATACGGCCCCTCCCAATTCGGCATCCATTTCCCCTTAAAGTCCTTTTGAATAGAAAGGATCTTTTTCAGTACAAGGTCTCCCTCATGGAACTCTCTTGGTCGAACTTTCTTGTCATAAGCTCGCATCATTCCCTTCTGATACATCTGACCATGTCGAATGGCTCTTAGCCTCTTTTCCTCAATCAAGTTCAACTGGTCATATCGGGATTGAACCCATTCAGCTTCATCTAACCTTATCTCCGTCAAAATTCGAAGAGAAGGTATTTCTACTTCAATAGGTAACACTGCTTCCATCTCATAAACTAACGAGAATGGAGTTGCACCAGTAGAGGTTCTGACAGATGTTCGATAGGCGAGGAGTGCAAACGGTAACTTCTCATGCCAATCTCTATAGGTCTCAGTCATCTTCCCCACTATTTTCTTAATGTTCTTGTTGGCGGCCTCCACTGCCCCATTCATTTTTGGACGATAAGGAGAAGAATTGTGATGCTTGATCTTGAACTGGTCGCAAACCTCTGCTATCGTTTTGTTGTTCAAGTTCAATGCATTGTCGGATATGACCTTCTCAGGCATTCCATACCGACAAATGATCTCCTTCTTCAAGAATCGACTCACAGCTGACTTAGTAACATTCGCATAAGAAACGGCCTCTACCCATTTTGTAAAGTAGTCAATTACCACGAAGATAAACTGATGTCCATTCGAAGCTTTCAGTGATATTGGTCCAATGACATCCATGCCCCACATGGAGAAAGGCCATGGAGAAGTCATAACATGCAAAGGAGAAGGTGGTATATGAATTTTGTCCCCATAAATCTAACACTTATGGCATTTCTTGGTATAGTTGATACAGTCCCTTTCCATAGTGTCCCAATAATAGCCAAACCTCATGATTTGCCTTGCCATCATGAACCCATTTGCATACGTCCCACATACACCTTCATGAACTTCTTCTAAAATTAGCTTAGCTTTCACAGCATCGACGCATCTCAAAAGTACTTGGTCTTTCCTTTTCTTGTACAGGATATCCCCGTCCAAGACATAGTCGTAAGCTAACCTTCTCAAAGTTCGTTTGTCATTTTCATTGGCTTGTTCAGGGTATTTATAATCTCTTACATATCGTAATATGTCCTGATACCAAGGGTTATCGTCCTTTTCTTCTTTCTCAATGTTACAACAATGAGCTGGAGACTCATTTGAATTGGTCTCATCTCTTCCTCTTTATTTGCCTTAATCATTAAAGCCAAGGTTGCTAAAGCATCTGCCATCTGATTTTCGTCTCGTGGGAGATAATTGAAGGTGATGTCATCGAACTCCTTAAGTAACCCCAAAACTGTCTTTCGATAATTGATCAATTTAGGGTCCCTTGTCTCCCATTCACCTCTAAGCTGATAAATTACCAACATAGAATCTCCATATACTTCTAGGGTTTTTATACCTCGCTCTATAGCTTCTTGAAGTCCTATGATGCATGCTTCATACTCAGCCATATTATTCGTGCAATCAAAGTCCAACTTGCACTTAAACAGGTGATGATTGCCACTCGGGGATACCAAGACTGCCCCAATTCCATTTCCGATTGCATTAGAAGCCCCATCAAAATTTAGCTTCCAAGGAGAATCTTCGGTCGTTGCTATACACATTAACTCCTCATTTGGAAAATCAAAGTTCAATGGCTCATAATCCTCTAGAGCCCTACTGGCCAAGAAGTCTGCTACCGCACTTCCTTTTATAGCCTTCTAACTTATGTAGACTATATCAAACTTTGAAAGCAAAATTTGCCATCTCGCCATTCTCCCATTTAGAGCTGTTGACTCCATCATGTATTTCAAAGGATCAAGCTTTGAGATGAGCCAAGTGGTATTGTATAGCATGTACTGTCTTAATCTCTGAGTTGTCTAAATCAGCTTACAGCACAACTTTTCAATTGGTGGATATCTCATTTCACAGTCAGTGAATTTCTTACTGAGATAATAAATTGCCTTCTTCTTTTTCCCTGATTCGTCATGCTGACCAAGCATACATCCCATAGAATTACTGAACACTGACAAGTACAGTATTAACGGTTTATCTGGGCTAGGTGGAGATAATACCGGAGCATTCAACAAATACTGCTTGACCTTTTCAAAAGCATTCTGGCACTTCTCATCCCAAGTACCTTGATTGTGCTTTCTGAGGAGGCGAAAGATAGGATCACATTTCTCAGTTAGTTGTGAAATGAATCGAGCGATGTAATTCAACCTTCCTAGGAATCCTCAAACTTCTTTTTGAGTTTGTGGTGGAGGCAATTCTCGTATTGCTCTAACTTTGTCTGAATTAACTTCTATTCCCTTTTTACTGACTACGAAACCCAATAGCTTTCCCGATCTAGCTCCGAAGGTGCACTTTGCCGGATTGAGCCTCAACCGAAACTTTCTCAACCTCAAGAATAGTCTTCTCAAAACTTCAATATGCTCTTTCTCTGTTCGGGACTTAGCAATCATGTCATCAACATATACTTCAATGTCCTTATGCATCATGTCGTGAAACAACACCATGGCCCGCTGGTAGGTTGCCCCTGCGTTCTTCAATCCAAACGGCATTACTTTGTAGTAAAAAGTGCCCCACAAGGTTATAAAGGTAGTTTTATCCATGTCCTCTGGATGCATCTTTATCTGATTGTACCCCGAGAAACCATCCATAAAGGAAAACAATGAATGTCCCGCCATGTTATCTACCGAAGTGTCGATATGCGGCAAAGGAAAGTTGTCTTTTGGGCTAGCTTTATTCAGATCTCTGTAATCAACACACATTCATACCTTCCCGTACTTCTTAGGGACTGGCACAATATTAGCTACCCATTCGGAGTACTTGACCTCTTGTAAGAATCCTGCATCGAACTGCTTCTTAACCTCATCTTTTATTTTTATAATAATGTCTGGCCGCATTCTCTACAACTTCTGTTGGACTGGTTTGCAATCTTGTCTTAACGGAAGACGATGTACTACAATGC
Organism: Gossypium arboreum; assembly: GCF_025698485.1. Lineage (NCBI taxonomy): Eukaryota > Viridiplantae > Streptophyta > Magnoliopsida > Malvales > Malvaceae > Gossypium > Gossypium arboreum. The sequence continues at coordinate 122,314,237 of NC_069077.1, forward strand.
CGGTACTCAATCCGGGTATATCCTGATATGACCATGCGAAGATATCCTTGAACTCTCGAAGCAACTCAACCAGACCATGCCTTGTGTCCTCGGTAATCAGTGTTCCAATTTTCAACTCCTTCCCTTCCTCTAGGGCTACATTTTCTATTACCTCTTTCTTATGCGGCATAATTCTTTTTTCCTCCTGTTTTACCATTCTTAACAGATCAGGAGACACATCACAATCTTGAACATCTTCAAAATCCACGAGATTCCTCTAAACACATGTCTTGCTCGCAAGAGAAATCGAGAGTTGCGATGATCGTTGCTCATATCATTGATATCTAGGGACCTGTGGGGGTATGAAAGAATATACAAAGAATGAATGAATCTAAGAATGATTGTTTATGTGCTATGAATGAAAGAATGAGAATTGCAAAAGTTTAACGAAATATTGATTGATAAAAAGAAACCATATTCGTCCAAATTGATAATAAAGTTATGTTTTATTAAAATAATAATAGATGATCATAAGCCTTTTTCACAAACGTAATCTTACTACTCCAAAGCCCTAGAGTAATAGACATGTTTCGAGAATTACTCTGAAAAATTCCTAAAGACTACAGGAAGGTCCTCCGCAGTCCAATTGTTCAGAGAGCTCCCCAGTTCGTAAGGGCGAATGCCTTCGAGGCTTCCTTGCTCCAATCTCTTATTGTGTACAGCATTAATCTGATGACTTTCTTCTACCAGTAACCCTCCTGACTTAAAGGATTTGGATATAGATGGGAATGTCATCGGTTCCCACTCCACTTCTCCTCCGTTCAAACGCGTCTTTCTTCTCGCTTGGCGCTTCTCAATCTCTTGCCTCTGGTGCTTATGGTCTGGCTTGAAGCCGAAACCAAAGCGATCTTTCTTCTTAATCAATTTTAGAATTTGAACCCCTCCTTACAACTGTCTTCCTAGTCCTTTTCCTGGCAATACTCCCTTCCCCATCATCATTTTTAGGGCCATCCTTGTGGCTCTAGACATTTTGGGTACCGGCACCTCACTTCCTTCCAAAATGAAGGTTGCATTGATGATTTCTAAAGAGCGAAAAGAACACTCAATAGCCTCTTCATTCACCTCGACATAAGGGGCCTTGCTAGTGACTGCTACTATAATGTCCTTCTCCGCATTAATGGTTATTAACCATCCATCTGTTACTAACTTTAATTTTTAGTGCAATGAGGAGGGCACCGCTCCTGCCGAGTGTATCCATGGTCTCCCCAATAAACAATTATAGGAGGGCTTGATATCTATCACCAAGAAATCAACTTCATATGTATTTGGCCCAATTTCCAAAGGGATGTTAATTTGTCCCATCACTTTTCTTTCGGTTCCATCGAAGGCTCTTACCACATTGTGACATGTTTTCATATGCGAACTGTTAATGGGTAATCTGTTCAATATGGATAATGGAAGGACGTTCAAAGCAGACCCGTTATCAATGAGTATACTTAGAAGCGTGTATCCCTTGCACCGAGTAGTGATGTGCAAGGCCTTGGTTGACCCTATGCCCCCAGGTGGAATTTCATCATCATTGAAATAGATTAAATTGTCAGCACTGATGTTATTTACCTACCAGTCCAACTTGTTAACGGATATGTCATGGGTGACATATGTTTCGTTAAGTACCTTTAACAATGCATCCTGATGCACCTCAGAACTTAGAAGTAGGGCTAATACTGATATACGCGTTGGCTGCCTACGCAGCTGCTCGACCACACTATACTCGCTATGCTTAAGGAACTTTAGAAACTCCTTAGCCTCTTCATCCTTTACCGGCTCCTTGACAGGCACTTCAATCTCTTTCCTCTTCTCAATATCAACATCCTTTGCTTTCATGGGCTCCACTCTGATGCCCCCCTTATCATAACGCTTCCCACGTCGTGTATGGGAACCTTCGTTTTGCACGCCCCTAGACACACTGGCTATACTCTCCCCCTCGGGTACTGTTACACTGCAGTCATAGCTCCATGGTACCCTCTTGCCATCCTTGTAAGGGAAAGGAGTGGGTTTATGGATGACGACCTTAGGCCTGGTTTGCACCCCCACTTCATTATTCCCCGGCAAGGAAATAATAATTCTTGGTCAGCTGATTCCTTGTCGTTCGTTTTCCAGCACACATATTTGTCTTTTGCTAGAACTACCCTCAAGAATTTGTAGCTCTTTGTTAACCATAAAGACTTGCACCATGGCCTTGAACTCTTCACAATTTTGGATCATATGACCCACCTCTTCATGGAATTCACAATAGTCCCCTATTCTTTCTCTACCATTTCCAGAGGTCAACATACCTCTCTTCACCATCTCCTCCCATATTACTTTCATGGGTGTCTTCACCTTAGCAATATCTTCCTTGATTCTTCCTTCCCTAGTTTCATCAATGGCTTCACTCCTTGATTTCCATGATCTGGTAACGGGTTTTCAGCATTAGGGGTACTGTCGAATTTTACAACCTCCATCTTGATAAGCCTCTCTACGGCCTTCTTGAATCTGGTGCAGTTTTCAATCAAATGCCCCGGTATTCCCGCATGATATTCGCATTTAGCATTTGTATCATACCATTTGGGGTATGGTGGTTGTAGCGATTTCAAGTGAAATGGAGTAATGGCATGTGCATCGTATAAGCTTTGATAAAGCTCACGATACGTCACAGGGATAGGCGTGAATTGCATCCTTTCCGAATTCTGTCTTGTGCCCGATTCCTGTCCTTGGGTACTTTGTTGCTCGACCACAGCTGCTTTGGGTTGACCAACTGTGATTGTCCTCGGGTTAAGACTATTCATGTTATTCACCTCATTGTCCTTTCTCCTTGGGGCCGATCTTTTAGCTGTTTCCCCCTCAATTTTACCGCCCTTTATGGCGTTCTCAATCATCTCTCCTGCCATAACTATATCCGCAAAACTTTTCGAGGTGCTTCCAATCATGTGAGTGATGAACGGCGCCTTCAAAGTGTTGATAAACAACATGGTGGTCTCCTTTTCTAACAGTGGTGGTTGTACTTGCATTGCCACCTCCCTCCATCGTTGTGCGTATTGCCTAAAACTTTCATTAGGCTTTTTCTCCATGTTTTGAAGCATGATCCTGTCTGGCGTCATATCAGTCACATGGTTGTACTGTTGCATGAAGGCTTGTGCAAGATCTCTCCATGAACCGATTCTTGCATGGCTCAACTGATTGAACCACCTAACTGCTGCTCCTACTAAGCTGTCTTGAAAATAATGGATCAATAGTTGATCATTGTTCACATACCCAGCCATTCTTCTACAAAACATTGTTATGTGTGCCTTTGGGCAAGTAGTCCCGTTGTACTTTTCAAGCTCTGGCATCTTGAATTTGTGAGGAAATACCAAGTCTGGGACCAAACTTAAGTCTTTGGCATCAATATGATGATTGCCAGCGCCTTCCAAAACCCTAAACTTCTCCTCCAACCACTTGCAACAATCCTCCAACTGTTTTGAGGATTCGGTTGTCATTCTTTCCCTCTCCATCATATCCAGATCAGGAGTGATAGGGTTGATAGGGCTATCGCCCAAATTATTTCCCGACCCAGATGGGAAATTCACGGGGATTCCAGCATCAACCGGCCCATGTTGAGGCCTTACAATGACAGATGGCCTTTTAGGAGGTGCCTCAGTTTGCAGTGGCACATGAGGCAGAGTAAAACTCGGAGGATGATCCTCACCTTCCTCACCAGTGATAGCCACGGGGGCTTTCCCTTTATTAGTGGCCCTTAGCAGCTGAGCCATCTCAGCCATCATATTCCTCTGAGCCTCTAGCATTTTCTCCCTTATGTCATTCTGCATTTTGACCAACTGCTCTTGCAATTGGTCTTGCATATCCCTTTTCCATTGTTCGAACCTTTGATCCATACTCTTAGTTTTAATGTGAGTGCCGTAAGGATGTGTGATTTCCAGATTTTCTTTTCTACCTCTCTCTCTGGAAGTAAACTTTAACTAATTAGGGTCTTTCTATAACTTTGAATGCATATGATGTGATGTAATGCAAATGCATGAATGCAAAAAGGCATCGATCTTGATTGCATCGATCTTGATTCAATCTCATTTAGAAAACTTTGTTTAGAAAAATAATATCTTTACATACAAATGGATTACATATACGCCTTTGCCCTAATGCCCAAAGTTCTAACTTTATCTAATAAAAGGGCTAACTCTTGACCTTTATCAGACACTGACTCATACATCATACTCAACGCATCAACTCGTACTGCTAAGTCTCGAACATATTCAGCAATCTCTCAGATCTGGGCTATAGCCTCCCCAATAACGTAATCCCTATCTCTGACTTGACCTTTAACTTGATGGAGCTCTCCTTTTATACAATATTCTTGCGCTTCGAGCTGCTCAATCCGAAGTTCACCATCATGCAATGCCACTTCCAAATCTTCAACCTTTCTTTTTAGCTCCTTTAACTCGACCGTAGGATCATGGTTTCGATGCCAACGAAGGGATCTTCCAAGCTCAGTTACCTTGGTCTTCAACCCTTTATTCTCTTCCTCTAATGCCAAATTCTGAGACCGCATCTCTTGGAACTTCCTCTCCCAATACTCAGCTCTAACTTTTTCCACTTGAACTTCTTTCTGCCACTGTTCCGAAGACCTTCCTAACCCCACTCGCTTTAAAGATACTTGTGCCTTCTTATACTCCTCTTTTAAATCATCTCGGTCTTCTTCAACCTTCTTTTTTTCCTTCCTAACTTTTTCAACCTCCTTCTTTTGCAGGTCAATATCTAGACTTAGGTACATCTTCTCCTCCTCAAGCTTTTCTATCTTCTTTTCAAGTTTCAAATTCTTTTTCTTAAATTCTTGCTTCATGATATCAAGCTCCGAGGGTATTACTTGTAGATATTCCTCCATTGGTCGAACTTCCTCCATTTTTGTCATAGGGACATTATCGTTAATCCTTCTACTCCTCCATTCGACATATTCCAGTGTCGTAGCAGGATTAATGGCCACTCCCTTCAACCGACAAGTCTTGTTCCAAGCACTAGAAACCTCGCTAACCTTCCTTTTGTAATCAGCTCCTCTGTATACAAACTCACTTTGAGCCAACCCATGAGTCGCTGGTTCGAACTATCTCAATCCATGCTGCCTTAGCACGAGCAAAGGGGCATAACCAATGGCACCCTAAATTCCCAACAGGGGAACCCAATCAAAGCTGCCGCATCGATAAAGTATCTCTCCAGGAACCATCCATGGAGCTCTCCACTCAACACCCTCCGACTGTAGATTCTGAAGTAATGCCATCCAATTCTCTTCCGACACATCCACTTTCCTAGATGAGGCTACTATATCTTTCAACGGGGAGTAGTTCTAAAAGAAAACCTGACAAACAATCCCATCAATCAATTGGAAGTGACTGTAGAACCAAGCCAAAAGTAACTGAGCACACCCTATAAACACGCTTTGCACCACCCTCCTACATGCACCTAAGGACACAATGTCTCACCCAAAATCGCAGAGGATGAAGTGACCCTTTCTTGAGTCGATGAAAAAGATCCGTGGTTGCCTCGTCCACATATCCCAAAGCCCTAGGGAAAACCATCAGCCCATACAAACTTAAGGAAAAAAGGTCTACCTTCTTCGTCTCATCGGGGTGTGTCAAAATCAGATCTTTCAAAGCGTCCCACGAAATGCACTTGCACTCACCTTTTTCTTTAATTCTGGCCGTGATCCACTGCTCGCTCATTCCCGTAATGGTCATTAATTTCTTCCAAAAGGTAGGGACACAAGCAGCTCAAGAATAGATCCTATCACTCTGAAACCTAAGACAACGAAGTAAGGCAGTGTACTCCTCCACGGTAGGTACCAAATCTACTTCCCCAAAAGTGAAACTGTGACAGCCCTAAATTGACCCTAGTCGGGAAGTGGTTTCGGGACCGCTAAACCGAGTCACCGAAGCATTTGAATGTGATATTTATTGTCTAGATTATGTGGATATGAATATGTGAAAATTTCGCGCCTTAATTTCGTCATTTGAAGGTGAAATTTATCGATTAGGACTTATGTGAAAATTTTTGAGAATGCTATAGGTTAAATTGTAGTGACTAAATAAATAGTAGTGTAATAGAAATGGGTTTGCATGTCAAATTCCCCCACCTTAGAGGTAGTGGCCGGCCATGGTAAATGTGATGAGTAAAATATGTATTTTATAACAATATAATAATGGTAATGGCCTAAATTATGAGATAAAAATTTGGTAAAATAGAAATGGATGGGAGAAACAAAAAGAAAAACAACATATTTGTTTTTGTTCATCTTCCTCCTTAGCTTGGCGAAACTTGAAGAGAGAAAGGAGATAGCCATTCGGTCACCCTTGAGCTTGAATTAAGGTAAGTGATTTCATGTTAGTTCTTGAAATGTTAACATACTTTAAGCTAGATACTAAGTTTCCTACTTAGCTCATGTCAAAATCTTGATTGTGTGGTGATATTGGGTAATCGGCCATGGAAGAAATTGAGGAAAATGATTGTTGTCTTTGTGTTGTAATAAGTATTTGTGGATGGGTGAAGTTTGAGTTAGTTAAGTGTTCATGTAGATGGTTTGGATGATAGGGAAAAATCGGCTTGTGTGTGTATGGGTAGTTGCTTGAATGTGTGTATAGTCAAAGAAGAAATTGTTAAAGTGTTTAGTTAATTGATGTTAGGTAAATGGTGTGTGTAAATTATTTAAAATAAAATCTTTGTATGAGTATTAAGGATGGTACATGAATTCGGCCTTAGAAGAAATTTTAGTATAATATGCTTGGATGTTAATAGGTTATTGCTTTAATGACCGAGTGTGTCAAGGGATAATGCATGGACTAATTGATTAATATGTGTTAAGGGAAGGTGAATAAATGTCTATTTGATAAGCTATATATATTCGGCTATGAAGGCTGAAGGTTAAGTCATAGAGATTTTGGTGATATTCATATTCGGTCATAAGGGTTATATGTGTAACTTGGCTATGTGGGTTAGAGTTAAGGTAAATTGCTTATTTGATATGGGTATTCGGCCATAAGCTAGCATGATGGGACTTTAATAAGATAAATTTGTTTGAATTAGCCCAAGAGCTTAGAGGGTCAAAGTTGGACAAGGGGAAAGAAAAAGTAATTGAATAGCCGTTGAAGACATTCGACAACATCCGAGGTGTAACACCCCTAACTCGTGACCGACGCCGGTGTCGGACACGAGGGGTTAACGAGACAAATCCTCTTAAAGTACCGACCAATTTGGCATTTCTGGACAAGCTGGAAAACTGCGTCACCGTCGCCTTAAAAATCATATCTCGAGTTTCAAAACTCGGAAACTGGTTTCGTAAATTTTCCTGAATTTGGACTCATATACCCATCCATGGATTTATTTTAGAATTTTGGTTGGGCCAATTGGTACAGTTTATTAGTTAAAGTCACCCATGTTACAGGGATCGACTGCTCTGACCTCCGCGCGTTACAACTTGAATATCTTTCTGTACAGGGCTTTAATACTGGTGCCGTTTGTTTCTAATGAAACTAGACTCAAAATGGAATCTGTACATATAAGGCATAACTCCTAATTCTTTCTGGATAATTTATGGTAAATTTTCAAAGTCGCGACAGGGGACCCAGAAACCGTTCTGGCCCTGTCTCACGAGAACTTTAATATTTCCCAGTATACTGCTCATATGGTCGTTTCGTTTCGTCCATATAAAAATAGATTCATCAAGGTTCAGTTCCATAATTTACTCACTATTTAATTCTACTTCTACTATTTTTAGTGATTTTTCAATCTCATCTCACTGCTGCTGTCCGCAACAGTTACTGCAGTAGACTATGCCAATTTCATGAATTTTTCCTTGGCCTTAATCATCCATCATACATGACACAAATTATGGCCACCTTAACAAAATTTGAGTTTCTAAGACTCGTGGCTATAGGTTCTAGCATCCCACTCGACGACCACATAGGCCATTTTCACATGGCTTAAAGTTTACAACCCACAATTCGACAAAATATAATAGCCTATACATGCCAAATGTTCTTCAACAACAAAAACAATACCACAAGATTTCAGCCGGTGTGATGACTTCAACGACGGTTCCGAGCACGCAACAATACGAGTCCAAGAGACCTAAAATGGGTGACAAGAAAACACCGAGTGAGTTTACAACTCAGTAAGTCATAAGCATTCGTCAATCCACTGATAAAGTTACTACTACATGTACAACAAATGAGGCTAGGTACTCGTCCATATCGAATCTATACCATAATACCTCGGACCTTTCGGTCCAATCTCGCACCAATTCATACATCCACATTTCATATTCTACACAACAAGATAATCGAAGCATTTTTACACATTAACTCATTTTCCAGCACAACCATACAATTTCAATCATTACATAGATTTAAGGCTTACCAAACTCAACCCCAAGCATGAACGTATTACCTATTCGTCATGAGCTCAAGGTACTTACCCGATCCGCTGTCCATACTCACTCGATGGAGACACACCCTCCATATAATTGTTCGATCGGAGATATTTATATATATATATAGAGTACGCACACAGAGTGCTTAATACTCGATTTCGCACACTTAGTGCCATGCGATTTAAGCCCGCACACATAGTGCCATGCCCTTGAGCTCGCACACTTAGTGCCATATATTTCCAGCATGCACACTTAGTGCCATATATTTCCAGCACGCACACTTAGTGCCAATCTCGTCACCGTACACACGTATTGCCCGACACTTAGTGCCGAAAGCAAACTTTCTACACATTTCACTATTTCTTTTACATTCAACAATTGTCATCACTCCATACACATACATTTTCATTTATATATATATATCATCCCATTAAACACAATTGCATAAATTTTACAATCATTTAAGCAATATCAAATACGTGCTTAATGACTTACCTCGTGTTGGGTAAAATAGTTCCAAGTCGGCTACTCGATGACCTTCGTCTTTCCCTTGCTTGATTCTCCTTCTTTAACTCCTTGAGCTTAATCAATAAATCACTAGTTTAACCATCTTGCTAAACATTCATAATTCAACTACACATGCATATGTATGCTTGTATATTCGGCAACCATTCTTACTAATCGCCCATTTGGTCGATTATACACCTAACCGAATATGCACCAAAAACTTGATTCAACATTACCTACATACTCACTTTAATGGCGAATATATATATATATGTACAATGTCAACTAACATCTTTTAATCACCTAATTTCATCTCATGAACATTTAATCAAATTTTCCCAATCTAGCATATATTTTCACATCCATTTGTAACATCATGTACAAACACATATACACATATATCAAAACACAAATTTTACCTATCATGCAACAAGCATAAATCGCACTTATGAGCATGCCATGGCGAATACATCCCACACCATCCCCTTTCAATTTTTGGTCATGGTTAAACAAAGAAAACTCCATGTCTTACTCAAGAATGCTAAAAGAAATTTCAAGAGTAGTCAATCCATCATTACATGTATCATCAACAAGCTTCACATTTAGCATGCAATGGCTTTAACACAATATCAACCTTGGCCAAATACCATTTCCATGGCATAACAAGGATTTGAACCATGGGCTAACATGAACATCAAGTTAGCAACTAAAACATGCATGAATCTCATGACACAACCTCAAACATACCTTAATCTTGACACAAGTATGACCAAATCTCCTTCTAGTTCTCTTCTAAACCAAGCATGAAGCAAAAATCCTTCCTTTTTCCCTTAGTATTTTCAGCCAAGATTTTGAGAATGGATGAACAATTTTTTTCCTTTCTTTTTCCTCTACTCACGGCAACAAAGGGGGGCATCCATGCTCATTTTTTTCATTTCTTTATTTTTTCTACATAATCCACTAACTAAACATGTTGGAAACATGTTCCCTTGCCCATATTCTTGTCATGGCGGCCACTCACCTTAGGAAGTGGGTTATTTGACATGCAAGGACAACTATTTTCCCACATGTATTAATAGGCCACCTTACAATTGCCTAGCACATTTCTAAATTTTCTCACATAAGTCCTATTTGATAAAAATTCACTTACTATTAACAAAATCCAAACACGAAATTTTCACACATGCATATATACATATAATGAGCATCGTTATGATGGTTAATTATTATTATGACTCGGTTTGGTGGTCCCGAAACCACTTTCCGACTAGGGTCGATTTAGGGATGTCACAACTCTCCCCACTTAGAAATTTTCGTCCCGAAAATCTTACCGTAAATAGGCTCGGTATCGCTCTTTCATAGAGTCCTCAAGTTCCCAAGTGGCTTCTTCCATTCCATGTTTATGCCACAACACCTTCACTAACGGGATTTTCCTATTACGCAACTCTTTTACTTCACGCCTCATAATGCGAACCGGTTCCTCTTCATAGCTCAAATTAGGCTGAATCTCAATCTCGGATGGAGCAATTACGTGCGATGGATCGACCTATATCGTCAAGCATCGAGACATGAAAACGTTGAATCCTTTCGAGCTCGGGGCAAAATTAATCGATATGCGTCGGCCCAACTCGTTCGGATACTTCATATGGCCCGATAAACCTCGGACTCAATTTGCCCTTACGACCAAATCTAAGCACCTTCTTCCAAGGTGAAACTTTGAGAAAGACCTTGTCTCCAACCTGATATTCAATATCTTTTCTTTTCAAATCCGCATACGACTTTTGGCGATCCGAGCGACTTTCAAACTTCCACGAATTACTCGAACTCTTTGCTCGGCATCCTTAACCAAATCAACCCCGAAGAATTTACCTTCACTAAGTTCAGTCTAGAATAATGGGGTACGGCATTTACGATCGTATAAAGCCTCGTAAGGCGCCATCTTAATACTTGATTGAAAGCTATTGTTGTAGCGAATTCAATCAAAGGCGATACTGTTCCCATGAACCACTAAACTCAAGGATACAACATCTCAACATATCTTGAGTATTTGAATTATCCGTTTGGATTGACCATCGGTTTGGGGGTGAAAGCGGTCTTGAAATGCAACTTGGTACCCAAAGCTTCTTGAAATTTCTTCCAAAATCGCGAGGTAAATCTCGGATCTCTATCCGACACAATAGAAATTGGTACCCGTGTAATCTCACAATCGAGAAACGTACAATTCGGCTAGTTTATCCAATGAAAAATCCGTGACGCGGGGGATAAAGTGAGCCGACTTAGTCGGTCTATCAACAACAACCCAAATCGCATCCTTCTTACTAGTCGACAATGGCGGCCGGACACAAAGTCCATTGTGACTCGATCCCATTTCCACTCGGGTATCGTGATCGGTGAAGCAATCTCAAGGCACTTGATGTTCCGCTTTCACTTGTTGACATATTAAACACCTCGAAACAAAGTCGGAGATGTCCCGTTTCATACCATGCCACCAAAACCGACGTTTCAAATCGTTGTACATCTTCGTACTCCCCGGGTGGATTGCCATTCGGCTACAATGGGCTTCGTTCAAAATTATTGGAATAAGTTCCGAATTCTTTGGGACACACAGACGACTTCTGAACCTCAAACAATCGTCATCATCGATTTGAAATTCCGAGTCCTTGTTCGGAACACACTCATCCCGTTTTGCAAGCAACTCATCGTCGACTTTCTGAGCTTCACGAATTTGACGTACCAATAATGGTTTGGCTTTCAATTCAGCTACTAACACATTGTCGGGTAGGATAGACAAGTGTACATTCATCGTCATAAAGCAAACGGTGATTTCCGCTTAAGGCATCCGCAACCACATTAGCCCTTCCCGGTGATAATCAATGACGAGCTCATAATCTTTTAACAACTCGAGCCATCGCCTTTGTCGCAGATTTAAGTCTCTTTGGGTCATCAAATATTTGAGACTTTTGTGATCCGAATACACATGGCACTTCTCACCTAATAAGTAATGTCGCCATATCTTTAAGGCGAATACGATGGCGACCAATTCGAGATCATGGGTGGGATAATTTTTCTCATGTGGCTTTAATTGCCTCGACGACAGGCCACAACTCGCCCTTCTTGCATCAATACGCAACCCAATCCAAGTAGGGATGCGTCACTATAAATGACAAACTCTTTGCCCGATTCGGGTTGCACTAGAATTGGGGCTTCATCAAATAAGCTTTCAGTTGATCGAAACTTTTCGACATTTCTCCGTCCATTCGAACTTAACATCCTTTTGGAGTAGCCGTCATTGGCGTGGCTATCGTCGAGAAACCTTTACAAATCGTCGGTAATAACCGCAAGCCCCAAAAAGCTCCTAACTTCGGTAACATTCCTTGGTGGTTTCCAATCGACTATGGCGAATTTTGTTCGGTCCACCGACACCGATCACGGACACCACGTGCCCCAAAAAGCTAACCTCTTTCAACCAAAATTCACATTCTTGAACTTTGCGATAATCGCTTATCTCGTAAGATTTGCAACACTAGGCTCGGTGTTCAAGATGCTCGGTTTCATCTCTCGAATAGACCAAAATGTCATCGATAAATACAACTACGAACCGATCCAAGTATGGCTGAAAATTCTATTCATTAAATCCATAAACACCGCAGGGCATTAGTGAGCCCAAACGGCATCACCAAGAATTCGTAGTGACCGTACCTCGTTCTAAAAGCGGTTTTGGTACGTCCGATTCTCGGACCCTCAACCGATAGTACCCGACCTCAAATATATCTTTGAAAACACCGAGGCTCCCTTTAATTGATCAAACAAATCGTCAATTCGTGGCAATGGATATTTATTCTTTATCGTCACTTTATTGAGTTGACGATAGTCGATGCACAACCTCATGGTTCCGTCCTTCTTCTTCACAAACAATACAAAAGCCCCCATGGAGAAAAACTCGGTCGAGCGAAACCTCTATTCGTCAATTCTTGCAATTGAACCTTCAATTCCTTTAATTCCGTTAATGCCATACGATACGGGCTATTGAGATCGGCGTAGTACGGTACAACCGATGCGAATTCCACTTCTCGAACCGGTGGCAATCCGGTAACTCCTCGGAAAAACATCCGAATACTCACAAACCACTGGTACCGATTCGAGTTTCCTTTCCGTCTCTTTACTTCCAAACACATACGCAAGGTATGTTTCACACCCTTTTCACATATCTCCGGCGGTCATAGAAGATATTATCATTGGCGCTCCTTTTAAATCGAGAGACTCGACTCGGACTACCTCATTATTTGCACTCCTCAAATTAATGGTTTTCCTTTTGCGATCCACCATTGCATCATGTACTGTCACCAATCCATACCAAGAATAACATCAATTCATGAAATGGTAGAAGCATCGATCGGTAGGAAAAGTTCTCGAATTATTAGGGGCATCTCTTGCACACTTTATCAACAAGCACGTATTGACCCAAAGGGTTTGACACTCGAATTACGAACTCGAGAGACTCAACGGTAGAGTCTTCTTTGGATGCTAAGGTTTCACATACATATGAGTGAGTAGAGCCGGGGTCAATCAATGCAATCACAATAGTATCAAAGAGAGTAAAAGTACCAGGTGATAACGTCGGGAGGATGCCTCCTCTCGTCTGCGGATGGCATATGCTCTAGCAAGAGCACGGGTCTCGGATCGGATGGCCGTATTAGAGGCTCCTCTCGATTACCACCCTACCTCCAGAGATTCTCGGGGCCTACCTCCACCGTCGTTCCACTAGGTCTTGCACCTTGCGTCTTATTCCTCTCATCTAGCTCGTGCAATCTCTAATGAAGTGGTCCTTGAACCGCATCCATAACAGCCCTATTAATGCACTTACCCCAACATTCACCTAGGTGTCGTCTTCCACATTGGGGGCATTCAGGTCTCTCTTGACGATTATTGCCCACACTAGCTACTGAAGTAGCTCGGAGTCCGTCAATGGTCGGGCTCTAATGGAAATTCCCGATCGTCCTCGACTTCTTGGTGTCCTCCACGAACCTCTTTACAGCCGAGAACGGAGCTTTACTCGTCGATCTTTTACGGTAATCTCTTGCTTCAAATTCAGCCTTCTTCTTCTCCTTCCCAAGTTCTTCCGCCTTGCGTGCTCGTTCGACTAGTGTCACGAACTCCTTTATCTCCAAAATTCCCACTAGTAACTTTAACTCTTCATTCAATCCTTCTTCAAATCTTTTGCACATCGCAACCTCATCAGCCACACACTCCGAGCATACCGACTAAGTCTTACGAACTCATGTTCGTATTCGATCTGATCATCCGGCCTTGCTTGAGTTCCAAAAATTCCTTACGCTTCGATCGATGAACCGTTGACTAATGTATTTCTTTCGAAATTGGATTGAAAGAAATCCCAAGTAACTCGTTCATTTGGGACTATGGAAATTAAAGTCCTCCACCAATAGTAAGTGAGTCTCATAACAAGGATATAGCACACTTAAGACATTCATCGGGTGTGCATGACAGTTCATCTAACACTCTAATGGTGTTATCGAGCGAACTTCGGCCTTTTCGGCATCATCGGTAACTATGGCCTTGAACTCCTCGCCCCACGCTTCCTAATCAAGTCCACGGTGGTTTACTCGGCCTCACGGGATCGATGAATCGGAGGCATCGCGGGCTCTTGGGGTGGAGTATTTAAATTCGGGAATGGTTGGACAGCCGGGTTGGTTCGGGCATATTGCGACCCACTCATTCATCATGGTGAAGAAGGCTTGTTTCGCCTTCATTTTGATTATTCGCGGATGATGAGGCTCAGCAGGCGGTGTCCCTTGCGCAGAGCAGCCGCTACACTTTCAACGTCATCCGCCAAGGGTCTCTCTACCCGGGTTCCATTGCTAATCAAAACAAAAATTCCAACCGTCAGAAGTCATCACATTATTAAGCACTAACAATTTGGCATGTATAGCTAGACTCACACGCGCTATAGTAGTCCTAGAACCGACTAAACCATAGCTCTGATACCAATAAAATTGTAACACCTAACTTCGTGACCGGCGCGGTGTCGGACACGAGGGGTAACTGAGACAAATCCTCTTAAAGTACCGACCAATTTGGCATTTCTGGACAGGCTGGAAAACTGTGTCACCGTCGCCTTAAAAATCATATCTCGAGTTTCAAAACTCGGAAACTGGTTTCGTAAATTTTCCCTGAATTTGGACTCATATACCCATCCATGGATTTATTTTTAGAATTTTTGGTTGGGCCAATTGGTACAGTTTATTAGTTAAAGTCACCCATGTTACAGGGATCGACTGCTCTGACCTCCGCGCGTTACAACTTGAATATCTTTCTGTACAGGGCTTTAATACTGGTGCCGTTTGTTTCTAATGAAACTAGACTCAAAATTGAATCTGTACATATAAGGCATGACTCCTAATTATTTCTGGATAATTTATGGTAAATTTTCAAAGTCGCGACAGGGGACCCAGAAACCGTTCTGGCCCTGTCTCACGAGAACTTTAATATTTCCCAATATACTGCTCATATGGTCGTTTCGTTTCGTCCATATAAAATAGATTCATCAAGGTTCAGTTCCATAATTTACTCACTATTTAATTCTACTTATACTATTTTTAGTGATTTTTCAATCTCATCTCACTGCTGCTGTCCGCAACAGTTACTGCAGTAGACTATGCCAATTTCATGAATTTTTCCTTGGCCTTAATCATCCATCATACATGACACAAATTATGGCCACCTTAACAAAATTTGAGTTTCTAAGACTCGTGGCTATAGGTTCTAGCATCCCACTCGGCGACCACATAGGCCATTTTCACATGGCTTAAAGTTTACAACCCACAATTCGACAAAATATAATAGCCTATACATGCCAAATGTTCTTCAACAACAAAAAACAATACCACAAGATTTCAGCCGGTGTGATGAGTTCAACAGCGGTTCCGAGCACGCATAACAATACGAGTCCAAGAGACCTAAAATGGGTGACAAGAAAACACCGAGTGAGTTTACAACTCAGTAAGTCATAAGCATTCGTCAATCCATCGATAAAGTTACTACTACATGTACAACAAATGAGGCTAGGTACTCGTCCATATCGAATCTATACCATAATACCTCGGACCTTTCGGTCCAATCTCGTACCAATTCATACATCCACATTTCATATTCTACACAACAAGATAATCAAGCATTTTTATACATTAACTCATTTTCCAGCACAACCATACAATTTCAGTCATTACATAGATTTAAGGCTTACCAAACTCAACCCCAAGCATGAGCGTATTACCTATTCGTCATGAGCTCAAGGTACTTACCGATCCGCTGTCCATACTCACTCGATGGAGACACACCTCCATATAATTGTTCGATCGGAGATATTTATATATATATATAGAGTACGCACACACATTGCTTAATACTCGATTTCGCACACTTAGTGCCATGCGATTTAAGCCCGCACACATAGTGCCATGCCCTTGAGCTCGCACACTTAGTGCCATATATTTCCAGCATGCACACTTAGTGCCATATATTTCCAGCACGCACACTTAGTGCCAATCTAAATCACCGTACACACGTATTGCCCGCACACTTAGTGCCGAAAGCAAACTTTCTACACATTTCACTATTTCTTTTACATTCAACAATTGTCATCACTCCATACACATACATTTTCATTTATATATATATCATCATCCATTAAACACAATTGCATAAATTTTACAATCATTTAAGCAATATCAAATACGTGCTTAATGACTTACCTCGTGTTGGGTAAAATAGTTCCAAGTCGGCTACTCGATGACCTTCGTCTTTCCCTTGCTTGATTCTCCTTCTTTAACTCCTTGAGCTTAATCAATAAATCACTAGTTTAACCATCTTGCTAAACATTCATAATTCAACTACACATGCATATGTATGCTTGTATATTCGCAACCATTCTTACTAATCGCCCATTTGGTCGATTATACACCTAACGAATATGCACCAAAACTTGATTCAACATTACCTACATCCTCACTTTAATGGCGAATATATATATATATGTACAATGTCAACTAACATCTTTTAATCACCTAATTTCATCTCATGAACATTTAATCAAATTTTCCCAATCTAGCATATATTTTCACATCCATTTGTAACATCATGTACAAACACATATACACATATATCAAAACACAAATTTTACCTATCATGCAACAAGCATAAATCGCACTTATGAGCATGCCATGGCGAATACATCCCACACCATCCCCTTTCAATTTTTGGTCATGGTTAAACAAAGAAAACTCCATGTCTTACTCAAGAATGCTAAAAGAAATTTCAAGAGTAGTCAATCCATCATTACATGTATCATCAACAAGCTTCACATTTAGCATGCAATGGCTTTAACACAATATCAACCTTGGCCAAATACCATTTCCATGGCATAACAAGGATTTGAACCATGGGCTAACATGAACATCAAGTTAGCAACTAAAACATGCATGAATCTCATGACACAACCTCAAACATACCTTAATCTTGACACAAGTATGACCAAATCTCCTTCTAGTTCTCTTCTAAACCAAGCATGAAGCAAAAATCCTTCCTTTTTCCCTTAGTATTTTCAGCCAAGATTTTGAGAATGGATGAACAATTTTTTTCCTTTCTTTTCCTCTACTCACGGCAACAAAGGGGGCATCCATGCTCATTTTTTTCATTTCTTTATTTTTTCTACATAATCCACTAACTAAACATGTTGGAAACATGTTCCCTTGCCCATATTCTTGTCATGGCGGCCACTCACCTTAGGAAGTGGGTTATTTGACATGCAAGGACAACTATTTTCCCACATGTATTAATAGGCCACCTTACAATTGCCTAGCACATTTCTAAATTTTCTCACATAAGTCCTATTTGATAAAAATTCACTTACTATTAACAAAATCCAAACACGAAATTTTCACACATGCATATATACATATAATGAGCATCAATTATGATGGTTAATTATTATTATGACTCGGTTTGGTGGTCCCGAAACCACTTTCCGACTAGGGTCGATTTAGGGATGTCACACGAGGTAAGTCATTAAGCATATGTTTGATGTCGATTTAAATGAGCATGATATCTATGCGATTACGTTCAATAAAACGAAATGTATATGAAAATGTATGTGTATGGAATGATGACATTGTTGAATGTAAAAAGGTAGTGAATGTGTAGAGTGTTTGGTTTCGGCACTAAGTGTGCGGGCAATAAGTGTGCTTGGGGACGAGATTGGCACTAAGTGTGCAAGCTTGAAATGTATGGCACTAAGTGTGCGAGCTTAAATTATATGGCACTATGTGTGCGAGCTTAAATCACATGGCACTAAGTGTGCGTGATCGATTATTAAGCACTATGTGTGCGAACTCAATATATATCTTCGATCGATTATTTACATGGAGGGTGTGACTTTATCGAGTTGATCATGGACAGCGGAAAGAGTAAGTATCTTGGGTTCATGGCAAGTAGGCACTATGTTCATGCTCAGGGTTGAGCTTGGTAAGTTTTGAACCTATGTGATGATTACAATTGCGATCCACGTAAATAAGGTATCGTGGAATAGATGAAAGTTCATTTATTTGTATGATTGTAGCAAACGAAATGATGTATGGAAATGCCTCAATTATCCTATTGAATAGTATATGAAATGACAATGGGTGAATTGGTATGAGATTGAACCGAAAGGTCTAAGGAACTATGGTATAATACGGTATGGATGGGGTGCTTAGCCTCGTTTCATTGTTTCATTTTGTGATAATTTTGTTAATGGATGGTTGTGGAATGCTTATGACTTACTGAGTTATATACTCATTTGGTGTTTGCTTGTCACCTATTTTAGGTTTCTTGGACTCGTCTCTTTTTGCGTGCTTCGGATCGTCATCAAGTCATCACACGCTAGCAATCTTTTGGTATTGTCTTCTTAGTCGATCTAGGAGAATATTTGGCATGTATAGGCTCTTTTGCTTTGTTGAACTTTGGGTTGTAAACTTTAAGCCGTGCAAAAATGGCATAAACATTAAGTCAATTCGGCCTTGTGGTACTTAGTTATAAGTCTTAGAGAATTCAGTTCTGGTTGAGAAATAGTTGAGGTTTGATTGATCATTAGGCCATACGCCATGGCTGATTATTTTCGGTGCTAAATTCATGATGTGGTAATAATGTAGTAGGGAGATGCTCGGTGATGATTAGCCTTTGGCATGGCTAGTCATGGTCACAAATTGTGATATGCATGATGAAGTACTAGTCAGATAAAGGAGGAATCATGAAATAGGCATAGTTTGTTTTAGTAGCAGATGCTGACAGCAGCAGTGACGTGAGTTTTAAAAATCACTAAAAATAGTATAAGTGGAATTAAATGGTGAATAAATTATGTAATTGAACCTTGATGAATCTACTTTCATATGGAAGAAACGAAACGGTCACATGAGTCGGATTTTAAGAGATATTCAATATTTTGCAAAACAGGGCCAGAACAGTTTCTGGATCCCCTGTTCCGACTTTGAAAATTCACTATAAATTAATCAGAGATAATTAGAAGTTATGCTCTACATGTACAGATTTATTTGTGAGTCTAGTTTCATTAGAAACAAACAGAATAAGTGTTGGAGACCTGTACAGGAAGATATCCAAGTCGTAACGCGGAAAGGTCAGTGTAGTCGAACCCTGAAACAGGGGAGACTTTAACTAATAAACTGTACCAATTGGCCCAACCAAAAATTCTAGAAATAAATCCACGGATGGATATATGAGTCTAAATTCAGGGAAAATTTACAGAATCAGTTTTCAAGTTTTGAAACTCGAGATATGATTTTTAAGGCGACAGTGATGCAGTTATCCAGCTTGTCTAGAAATGTTAAATTGGTCGGTGCAATAAGTGGATTTAGCTCGTTAACCCCTCGTGTCCGACTCCGGCAACGGTCTCGGGTACGGGGTGTTACAGAAACAACTGTACGCCGGCTTTCAAAACTGATCAAGGGCTCGGAACAAGTGCTCATCTACTTGAATATCGAGCAAGTAAGGTAAATCTCAATAATTATTGTATAATAACTGCTTGGTCTCATTGCCCCACTGATCCCAAATTTCCTTAAGCTCTTGGAGATTATTTTGTGTGACACTAATACGAGTATAATCTGACAGCTCCGACACATATCCCATAGTTATACTGTCTCCCTTTTCTAGCTGAGTTTGCTCTGACCATCTATGAACATCGGCGTTGCCCTCCACTCTATCAAGAAGTCCATTCTCCATAATAAAACTTCCTAACTTAGAAACTGACCGTGAATTGATACCTTTGTAAATGCAAAATGACATGCAAACAAAAGAAAAGAAATAGTCAGTATCACATGATATCAATAAATCTCAACGATAATTTATAAGGGTAATATCTAAAGTATAGCTCTAACTAAGTTGGGCTCTTACAATTTTTCTATATGAGGTTAGTTCTAAAGTTTGAGGTACCCGAACCAGCAGATTCCTCGATTCTCACTCATTATAGGCTCATTTGAAACGAGTTCAGTTCAGGGGAATACATTTCCCTATTGCTACACGGAGATGAAAATCTCACGAAACCATAGGTACGGATGTATCCCGAAAGTGATCCACTATCCTGCACGGAGGCGAAAACCTCACAAAGGCGTAGTCTCTCACTCCTACTTAAGGGTGTGACCACAACGGTCATGCAAATGTTGTAACACCCCTAACCCGAATCCGATCGCCGAATTTAGGCTAAGAGGTATTACCGAGCTAAACATTAAATTTCTCATTCACATTATCAATCAACAAAAACAGAGATCGAACTGAATACATATTTATTTTTAAGTTATAAATGCCATTTTCATATGGCCAAAATATTTACAATTACAAAACATAGTTATCAACAGTCTAACCTATACATGCCACATCTAGACCAAAATATAACTGTACCAAAAAGGTCGATAGTATGATGAACTGCTAACGATCCCCGAGTCGGTGGCCAAAATCAACAATCTATAAAACAAAGAAATAAGGAACCGAGTAAGCTTTCGAGGCTTAGCAAGTTTTGAGCATTACAAACAATAAAAACTTATCATTTACATCAAACATTAAGTATCACAAAACTCATATTCTAATTATAATTCACTTGGCTGAATATACTCAAGTTCACTAATTATAATGCCAATTGGCCGAATATATATATATACACATGCACGTCCCGAAATCTTCAGCACATACTTCACTCTACTATATGACTCTTACAATTAATTTAAGTTACATAATTCCATATAATGATAGACATTGACCGAATAGGTCATTCTCTTATTCATAGACACAATAATCATCCACACATATATATTGTTCTTTGATACTAATAATTCACTTTAAAATCAATTCACATACGAGTACATAATACGTATCTGGCCATCATAATGTATCATACATAATCAATAGTAGTTTACCACGAACATTTGAATTCATAATCTTACTCGAATCACCGGCGTTGAGCCTACTAGGTTTTAAAACCCGAGTTCAGTCACTAGCATAAAGCCTTCGGGACTTTAAACCCGAATATATTTCTAGCATATAGCCTGTGGACCTTAAGTCCGGATATAATTCCAGCATATGGCCTGCGGGTATTTAAACCCGGTTATAATTCCAGCACATAGCCTGCGGACCTTAAGTCCGGATATAATTCTAGATATCATGCATATTTAGTCATATTTTAACACATATCATTCAACTTATCACTTTAGTAGTCATTTACTACATTCGAATATAAACTCAATATGCACACTATCATTTACATTTCGGCTCAAGAGTCATACATAAATATCACATATTCATTTCACCATTCAAGCTTAAACCCAAAGTGACCATTAGACTATAAGTCATATATAGGAATTATTTATTTCACAACTTAATTCAATTAAAAACCAAAAGATCACAATTCACCTAATATACTTATATAAAAACATCATCGATTATATACTAAAGGAGACTACTCAAAACTTACCTCAGATATATATATGAATAGTTGCGGATAAGCTACTCGATTGCTTTCTCCTTTCCCCTATCTGATTTAGATCCTCTTTGCTCTTGAGCTTAATTTAAACAAATGAATTTGTTTAATTACTTACTCAATTTTACTTCCTAGTAGTCATATTTGACAATCATATAAAACTCCAATACATATTATATTTTATAAAATATGCCATGACTCGATTTCATGCTTATTTAATCCATATCTAATTAGTATACACAAACAAAGATTCACATAACTTACCATGCTTTCTTAGACATGAATTTAATTATATACCCAAATGTCTCTATAACACAAGGTACATACATAAGGCATATATATACCTATGTGACTGTCACAATTTAATCATTTACGTATATTTATGCACAACCACGTATACACATGTATATATATTCATTGCATGCTTTAATAACATATATAACCCATTCGGCTCTAACTACTCAAACTTAGCCTTCATATTCAATTTCCATTTCATGACCAAATGTAGCAAATTGCACATAGGTTTCACCTATGCCAAACAATGACCGAATTACTTAATCACATTTATAGCCGATTCTATCTTGCTCATATTAAGGTCATAACTCACTTAAAATAATTTCTAATCTTTCGCACTCTCATATCCAATATTATAATCAATGCCGAATGCTTAAACTTAACTAAACTAAAAAATTACCCTACATCACCTTAATAAACCACTACCTATTCTTCAACACATCGTATGCAAAGTAATTAACACCTATACATCATACCGAATTTGCTAACCCACATAGTCCTTGACCGAATGTTATCAATTCAAGCCACAAATATTATTCATTAAGACACCTTCAATGACCACATTCGGCACCTCCCTAAAAACACATACTAACTTCAACTTTCAAGTTAAAAACAATTAACAACTCATTATATCCTACATTACTATCCATTTTAATGACATTAAAATATTTACTAAGAGTTTTAAGCTTCTTGGCCGAATTTCAAACCTCCTAATAGCCTAAATTTAAACCATGGAATAGGTAGAATTCAAACTAATCATCTCAATTATGCATAAATTTTCAAGAATGGCATAGTACATACCTCATTCTAGCCATCATCTAAGCCGAAAATTAAACAAGAATTCTTCTTCTTCCTTACTTGAAGTTACGACAATGGAGGAGAAAAGATGAACCAACTTTGGTTTCGCCTCCCACTAACCCAATATTTTATTACTCTTTATTCTTTAATTCATTTTGTAAATAAAAATGTTAATATAAAAATACATATAATATATATTAATCAATATCATGGCCGGCCACTATCCAAAAATGGGTAATTTGACATGCAAGTCCACCTTTTTGACATCATGCATTAATAGATCACTTTAAAATTTACCTATCACATTTCACAAATGTCTCACATAAGTCCTATTTAAAAATTTCACATACAAATGACAAAATCAAAGCATGAGACTTTCACAAATGAAGTTACACATATAATAAGCATAGAATATAACTGTTAATTATGCACTCCACGACTTTCTTATGGTAGTAATTGCGAATGAGCAAGTAGGGGGCGGCAACTAAAGAGGTAGCGAGACTGACCGCAATTGCAGGAATAGGTTTACTTTCTTTCATTTTTTTTATGGAAAGTGAAAGTCGTTTCATTTAGTATAAGATCGCTTCACACCTCGCGGTGCTTACACCTCTCGCCTATCGAAGTTCTGTTCAAAAACCTCGTCGAGAACTTGTATAGAGAAGGATTTCATGGCAGTGCAGTTCTTCCATACCAACTTAGCTGCCTGGCGCTGCTATTGGCATAACAACCGGTACACCATAGGTTGGCCCAACCCGATCCTCTCGTACTAGGGTTGGCTCTCGCAGATTCTCCTTTAACACCAACGGTAGATAGGAACCGAACTGTCTCACGACGTTCTAAACCCAACTCACATACCACTTGAATCGGCGAATAACCGAACCCTTGGGACCTTCTTCAACCCTAGGATGTGATGAGTCGACATCGAGGTGCCAAACGACTCCGTTTTATAACTCGGTTTTGTGGTCCCGAAACCACTTTCCGACTAGGGTCAAATTAGGGCTGTCACAAATGCAATGCGTATCAAAATATATAACATATGCAATAATACAGACACATGTAATGCAAAGAGGATTGAATTTTAAAATTTTTCAAATTTCTGACATTAAGACAAAAGGTAATCAATTATACGGCTTGACTCTCTTATTAGTCCCAGTGAGTCGCCAAGTCGTCGAAACCATTTTAAATCGAGTTTTGGAAAATGGGAATCGACTTTAAGAAAAAGCAACGAGTCGCCACCAATCTTTTTAGGTGTGATTGGATCACCTTATAAAATGTTTTGTTTTAAAACGTTAATTTTGGTCTATGAAAGTCGAGAAAACGGATTCAGGAGTCAGTTATGTACGAGGAAGGGTTAGCACCCTCGTAACGCCTAAAAATTGGTACCTAATTGATTATCAAGTGTCTTTAATGTCGGAAATTTAAAAATTTTAAGATGCAATCCTCTTTTAATATTTTTGATTTTGAAAATTAGGGTTCACTTGTATCAAATAAATCAAAATATTACATCCAATAAGTTAGGACATAATATTTTAAGATATCGACACTAAGTTAGCCTTGTTGGAAATCCCTATCTCAAAACAACAAAACGCCATATCCGATAAGTTAGGGCTGCCTTGAAATTACGAGACGATTGCTTGCACTTAGAAAACCTTAAAACTTAGAAGGGTGCTTGATTATTCAAACTCAACGAGAAAAGTTGCAACCCAATAAGTTAGGGCACTACTTTTCTCGAAATTTCCAAACACCAAGTATTGCCTTTATTTTTGAAAACTTTAAAGTCTCGTTTTTTAGATCGAAGCATGAAGGAGCATATTAACATAACATACGAGATAACATGTTATAGTAATAGGTAAATAAAAGCACAATAACTAACATATACATATAAGAAACATGGCAAATTTTAAATAAGTAAAATATGCATAAAACACGATATATATTTAAGAAGAATAGGTAAAACACATAAACATGTAATTCATCATATATTTAAACATATTGATAATAAAAATGATGCATGATATACAATTTGACACATATATATAATAAAAATACAATAAAAATAATAATAAGTCAAGCACTCAACATTTAATAAAATTATGAGACCAACATCTAATATATTGACATAATATAATATATATATTAAAATATAAAATAAAGTGAGTAATTATTGATAAAAATACCTAAAATATAAATTAAAAATGTTTAAAATAAGTTATGTATTATAATATAATATGAAAAAATATAAGGAAATATAATATAAAATAATAAAAATATAATAAGTATTTTGCATATAAAAATATGGTAAAATAATTAGTATAAAATAACAAAATAAATAATATATAATAAAAAAATATATATGAGAAAGATAGATATTATAAGGAATATTGAATAATAAAAATATAGTATGTAATAAAAATATAGTATGAAATATAATATGGTATACGATAATAATAATAATAAAGTAACAAATATTTTACATATAGAAACATAGTATATAAAATATATAACATATAATAGAATTTAAAAATATATATGATGTATAGCCCACATTATAGGTAAAATATAAAACAATAAATAGGATATGAGTAATTTTCATAAGAATATTATAAAATAAATAATATACATATATAAAATTTATAAATAAGAAAACGTGTAATATATAAATGGAATATGAATATTATTATAAATAAGGATAATATATATACTATTATTTATTAATATTTTTTAAATTTATTTGCCATTTATAAATTTAGTAAATAATAATACAATTTTATAAAAATATATAAAGAAATATATAAAATAAAATATATAATATAATATAATTTGTAGATAAAATATATGATAATAAAAATAATGGATAATAATAGTAATGTATAACTAATATTTAAATATATATATATATATATATATATATAAAAGTATTTAAAGTAAATTAAAATATAAAAAGGATTAAAATTGAATTTAATTAGAAAATCTAAGGCTAATTTGCAAAATAATAAAAATCTCAGGCACGATTTGAAATGCGCGTTAAATTCGGAGGACTCATCAGCAATTTGCCTAATCCCGAAAACAACGTCGTTCCTCGAATAAGTTTTAATGGCCATTAGGACTAAATTGAAGTAAATATAAGAGATTAGGGCTGAATTAAAATAATAATAAAATGAAATTATAAAGCTTAAAATGCGGAAGGACCGATTGAGAAATTAGCCCATTTTCCAAAAACACGCAGATCCTCCTCGGGTCTCTGGTCAATGCGCGGATCCTAGCTTTGGTATGACGTCGTTTAAAGCTAATTGGTTTTAAGCGAAACGGCACCGTTTCGTTAGGGCTATATAAGCCAAATTTCAGTTTTGAAATCATTTGGATACCTAGTTAAAAAAAAAAAACTTAAAGAAATCCTCTGTAGGAGGATTCGGGGTCGGCCTCAGAGCCTCGTCGGACCCTCGCTCGAGAGCATCTGGCGCCACGCGCCACCGTGAACGTCGCCACGCGTGGTGGTCGGAGACTGGGAAATTTCCCGTTTCAGCGCAGATCGAAAGAGGTTCGTCTCGCTTTTCCTTTTTTAATCGCAATATATATATGTGCATGTATTTAAAAGAAAATTTCACCTTTGTATATTCAATCGACTATGATGCTTTTTGTATATGTGCGCAAGATTAAATTCTTTTGTTGAATCTCTATATTCTCTTTTTATTGATTCTCTCTATATATTCCCAGAACGTAAGTCCCTCTTTTACAAATCGGAGTAAAGGCTTTATAGCCTTTAGACTATACATGTTTAGGAAAGAAATCTTTGATTTATTTCCTTATTGGTTTTAGTTTATTTGCTGCTATTTGGTTTCCTTTTCTGTTTCGTGTCTGCTGGTTTCTTTGTCCTGTCTTGCAGGTATTCGCGAGAACATCACGGTGATGTCGATTCACGCGATGACCGCGGCGTGGTACGAGGCCAAAGCCACGGCGCCGATGGAGCCCACTGGAACAGCACGAGACGAACGGCCATGACGCTTGGGATGCTTGAGGCGCCTAGGGTTTCTAAAACCCTAGGTCTCTCTGCTTTCTGTTTAACAAATTGGGCCACTTGGGCCTCATTTATTTTTTGGGTCTGGGTGTAACGGGTATGGGCTATCAGGTTGTAATTGGGCATAGGGTTTAGGTATTTGGGCTGCTGGGTTTTAATTTTTTTTTGGGTTTGAAAGTTATTTGGGCCTGTGTTTGGGCTCTTGTAAACTGGACTTTTAAAATAAATAACATTTATTTATTTATTTCATATTTCTGTTTTGGTTTTAAGACCTGGTCAAATTTAGGCTACTACACACGCCCTGGACCCTTATCCTATTTCTTTTTTTTTTGTTCGAGTTCCATTCATGTGTTCGATATTTTTCTTACTGGAGATTTGTACTAACAATATGAACTAAGTTTAATGCAGCAATACAATCAAGCCCTTACTTATTTACCTCCATATATATTGTTTGCCATTGAACTTCAAAAGTGAAATGATGAGTTCATTCTTCTTTAGAATGTCCATTTGGATTTTTGCATTATGGACCTACTTTACCTGTTCCTATAGTGATTTAACTTGAAATAAATGTTTTGTTTTGGAAATTGAAATTTGAATCAATACAATGTTATGTCACCTAATGCTTTGAAATTTACATTTACCGATTATTAGTCCTTTCTTTTTCTTTTAATCCTATAGTCTATTCATGTTTGATTGGAACCACTGGCTTCCATAGTGCTTGAGTGCTTGGTTTTTTAGGGCGGGTGGCTTGGGGTTGTTTAGCAACTATTGTTGTTGTGGCTCTTGATTTGTAGCCATTGTTCTGTTGAGGGTTTGACCTTTTGGTTTTTGTCAAACAAAAACCCATTGGATTGAAGGAAAAAGACCCAAATTCAGGAGAAGGTATAAGATGAGGTTGAGGGAAATAGAAGATAAAGAGAAAGGGGAAAATAACAAGAAAAAATAAAAGAAGCATAAGGAGAAAGAGGTTGAAGGAGAAGAAGATGAAGAGAAAGATGAGAAGAAAAAGAAGAAAGACATAAAGAAGAACCAATCATCTTTTTTGTTCTTTTCTTTTTGACCCTTTGACTACTCGTCCAACATGGCAAGTTAACTAGCCACATCAGCTAGTTAACTGGCCACGTCAGCTGTCCCGTTAAGCCTGTGACAAAAAATGTTAATGAGTGACTAATTTTTCACTTTTGAATAACGTTAGTGACTGTTTTGTTATTTTTCCCAAATTGAGTGACTGAAATGAAACTTAGGTGATTGTTTTGTCAGCTACCCCAAAGTTGTGACTGTTGGTGTAATTTACCCAAGAAAAAATTACAAAGGCATTTTATTAAGAAAGTTAAATGGAATTATAAGATTGAATGGTGTAACATTCTCAAAATATTTATAATAAGTGATCTAAAAATTATGTCACTTGATTATCAATTAGAATTTTACTATTTATAATGTTGAGTTGTATGTTGTTATTAAAAATTATGTTACTTGATTATTAACAAATAGTCATGATTATTCAAGTAGATATCCATTAAATAATTAAGTTTATTTCAAAAAAATGTGATAATTCATTTGAATAGATATGTCTCCATGAAAAATTATAAGAATTACTATAAATACGAGGCAAATTTCATTTGCAAGGAATATTAAGACACCAAAAATTCAGAAAAAGAAAAGGTTTCTTTACTGTCCTCCATGTTCTAATATTTAAGTATGGTTCTATAAAGAATTATTGTAGTAGTTCTTTATAAAAATTTGTTATTCTTGTTATACTTCGCTCAATGCTTAGCCGATGAGCTTCATTGTATTCTCGAAGTTTATTTTTCAGTAACTTTTTTGCACATTGAAATATAGCTAAGAGGGGATAGTGTTAGGATCAACTGCCGACACCAAAAATTTAGAAAAAGAAAAAGTTTCTTTATTGTCCTCCATGTTCTAATATTTAAGTATTATTCTATAAAGAATTACTGTAGGAGTTCTTTATAAAAAAAATTGTTGTTATTGTTATACTTCACTCAATGCTTAACCATTGAGCTTCATTGTATTCTCGAAGTTTATTTTTCAGTAACTTTTTTGCTTATTGAAATATAGCTAAGAGGGAATAGTGCTAGGATCTATTGCCCTATTCATCATTTGTACTTGTAATTCTTTAAACAAATTGATTTAATAAAATTTCATCAAATCATATTAAAATCATTTATATTTATCCTCAAAAATAAGCAATTCGCATATCAATTTGCCATATCTCAACCAATTCCTACCAAATTATTAGGGCTAGTTATAATTTCATTAATCATTCAATACATATCATCCTTTCGCCCACTTAACCTTCAACGCTATCCACAACAGATTCACCATGAACAAGAATATCACATCAATTTGCCATCATTTCTCAAATATCAAACTTAATTCAATTATCATTACAACTTATATGTTTTGTTTTTAGTTTATTATGCCCTGTTATTTTTTTTTATTTTGTTAGTTGTTTTTCTTTAGTTTGTTATCTTTTTATCTTATTTATTTTTGCCTATTTTTTATTAGTTTGCTCGGAAACATGCACTTCATTTAGAATCTCTTACTATTCTAAATTTTCACTATTCCGACGAATTCATCCAAATTCTGGGCAGTTTTAATTCTCTCTGTCCCTTATGATATTCTGCTTATTTTGTTTATATCTGTTTGTAAATTAGGGGCAATGTACATATTAAGTGTGGGGAGGATGTTTATATGCTTATGTGATGAAGCCTCTGAATTGTTGTTTGTGTTTAATTAATTTTCTCACACCTATCATTGAAGTTAATTTTTTTTTAATTTAGAGTTTTTATTGATTTTGTTTTGGAATACTTTGTGAATTTTTACGCATTGTTTGATTTATACTTTAAAACACGAAAGAGTCAAATACGATAAGTGTAACAACTCGGTTTTAGTTAAATCATAACAATGGTTTCGGAACCAAAAATCCGAAGTTGTAGAATTATTTTAATATTATTTTTGGTATTTATAGCATGTTAATTAATATGTGTGAAAATTTCGTAATTTTATTTTACCATTTGTATACTTAATTTGATAAAAAAGACTTAATCTCGTAAATTGTAAAAGTGGCATACTAATTGTTAAAGTGTTTATTTGCTATGATTAATTAATTATGAAGCCCTTAAGTGGTTATTTGACCCTTAGTTAATTGAGTGGATGATTTTGGGTTTATAATATATGGTTTTGTTATTAAATTATAAAGGTTAGTTTTGTAAATTAGTAATATAAGTTAATATAATAAAACATAAGTAAAATTTTTGCATGTTCATCTTTCTAATTGCTAAAAGTTGAGAAGAAAAGAAAGCTTTGAATGTGGTTTTAGGTTCGGCATTCATCTTGCTCAATTAAGGTATGGATTTTGTTCGGTTTTTGATAATTTTTATGTTTTTGAGATCATTGCTTCAAATACTAGCTAGCCCATGCTTAAATTTTTGAATTGGTTGTAGATTTTGTGATTTGACATTGTTGATAGCTTGAAATTTTTGTGGTGTGGTGATGAAAAATAAATCTTTGTTGATAGACTATTATGTTTAATTAAGTATTTTTAACAAAAATGCTTATTAAGGATTAAATTGTGAAATTTGCAAATTGAGGGGTCAAAATGTGAAATAAATGAAATTTATGGGCTACTAGGGACTTAGAGAATATTCGACCATGCTTGGGTTTGTTGAAATCATGAGCGTTCTGTGCTATTTTGAAATAGGGACTAAATTATGAAAATGTGAAATGTTAGGGGCTAAAATGAAAAATACCCATTTATGTTTTTTTGGATGAAATTGAATGAATATGTTATTAACAAAACGAAATTTGTATTAATTTAGATCAAGAAAGAAAGAAATCGGATTTGGATCAGGGGAAGTCGAAAGTTGTCGAATAGTCGTTCCGGTCCGTTTGCGTTTGTACGAGGTAAGTTCATAAGTAAATAAGTGTTCTTGAATTCAAATGTATATGTTAAATAGCTTGCCGAATTGAATTGTATACATATATGCACATGTTGCCAAAATTAGATGAGGTATTGGCTGGTTTGTTACAAGCATGAATTGATCGAATTACGAAATCAAAAGCCCCGTACAAACCTTAGGAAATGTGTAGGATACTGAGGTCATGGCATTAGGACTTCTGATATGTGATTCGTGTAAGACCATGTCTAGGACATTGGCATCGAAGTGAGAAAACGTGTAAAACCATGCCTGAGACATTGGCATCGTATATAATTCATGTAAGACCCTGTCTGGGACAATGACATCGATATGTGAGAACATGTAAGACCATATCCGGGATATGGAATTGTACGAGCTTATATGATTTCCATGTATCCTTAACAATTCCGAATGGTTCAACGGGCAATGTCAAGTCGAGACCGAATGTGAAATTTGAGCTAAATGGACCAGGTACGTGTGAAGTTTATATGTTTATGAAAGTTAAGGTAAGTAAAGTACTTAATGTAATCATATGAACTACATGAGAAATGTGATTATATATGTGTATGGAACTAATTAGATTCAGCTATTTCAAATTGAATTATGAATGTTCTTGTGATGATTTATTTGCTTATGACTTACTAAGTTTTCCAAGCTTACTTTTTGTGTTTATTCGTTGTTTTATAGATTTATAAAGCTAGCTCGAGTTCAGGGATCGTCAAGGAAAATCGTCACACTATCAATCGCTATTTTGGTACTTTGAAAACTTGTATTTATGACATATGGCATGTATAGGCTAGTTTCGATATGGTTCATTTTGATTTATATATATATAGCCATACGAAAATGGCTTGTTAATGATGTTTATGTTTGTGTATTTTCGGTCACGGTATAAGCTCATTTTGTGAAGTATGTTTCATGATATATCTTGTGTGATGTTTGGTTTTATAAAAATCGGTTTGAATGATACCAATGTGGTTGATGGACATGTTTTTGGGTGTGGTTTTATTTCGTAAGTTGGCTACGCAAATGAGTTTTTTTTTTTTTTGAATTGATAAATGGAAGTGATGTTTACATTCAATCTTGTATTTTGGAAAATTTGGTATATACATGAAAATGATTATTTAGTTAGATGTTAATGTCATAAGCATATGTAATTACTTTGGTCATTTTGTGAGATAAAATTTAGGTTATATAATGAATGTTTATATTCGGCTAATCCTAAATAAAATAAATGTATATGCCTATGAGATGATCATTTGTGGTTTGGCTATTTGGGTAAGATTTGTGATGATAAATAATGAATGTGATTTACTTTTTAATTGGTTGGTCATTTTTGGTACTTAAGTAATGGCTAAAAATGATCATGTTTTGTTGTCATAATGTTATTTTATAATGTGTCGTGTTATTAATCTAGCTAGCCTATTTGATAAGAAATGATTTGGTTATGTATGCGTAATATTGACATATTGATTAGTACATAGGTCTTGTATGTTGGTTTGACAATTGAGCTAGGAAATAGCTATTGATAATAAGTTGACTATATATATATATATATATGGATAGTATTAAAAGCATATCTGATCATGTTGTAAATTAACTAATGCCATTTATGTGAATGAAAAAAATTAGGCCATGTAATATGGTTGTTTTGTTTTGATATGTGCATGTACAGAAATTTATAAAATGATATGATTAACATTTAATTAATGAAATAAATGTATTGACATATATTCAATGCATGAAATGTAAGGATATATGTTTGGATATGTATTAAGGAAGCAAATGCCATTATTGTTGAAGTCATATGGTTTGAACATTATATGTATTAAGTACATGCAACATGGCTTTGTTGCACATTAGTTAATTCGAATTTGTGGTTAAATAATTAATATTAACATGTTTAAATTTTAAAGCATGATTTGTTTATGTATTATCAGTTTGTACATGATTTTTTTTTTAAACTGAAAAATTGTTCTGAGCCATGTTTTGGTCTATAATGCTTCATAACCTCAATCTGGCGATGGATACGGGTTAGGGGTGTTACAATAAGCTATTTTTTAGAAATTATTGTTTTAGGTTGTCTTCTTAAATGGAAGAGTTATTTTGAAATTTTAAATTTGCAAGTTTGACATCAAAATCATAATTAAGGTTTTGAGCCTATAAAGCATATTTATTATTTCGTGCTCATTTTATTTTTAGTTGTGAGTATGTCAACTTAATCTATTATTCTAGAACTTGCTTCGGTTATACATGTCGAAACCACATTATTGATTTGATATATTGAAATGATAGAGGCACTTAGGATTTAACCCACCTAACATTTAATCAGCTTACCTATTGAATTAACCCCTAGTAAACTCCATTGATCCCAACACATTTTTTTCTCGCCCATTTATGTCAACACATAATGCATATCTATGTTATAAATTTTCCCTTTTATTGACTCCCTTTTTATCGATATTTGATTTGGCTAGTTGCCTAAATATGTTCTATCATTTGTATTGTTGAATTTTACTCTTTTTAAAAAATGAAAAAATCAAAGAAAAAAATAGTAAAAACAAAAAAAAATTAATTGAGCTTGAATCATTAGTTTCATATTTTGTTGAAAAGCTCATTTTATTCTTTATTTCTTGTTGATGTAAATTCTTTTAATTCAACAAATGTTTTTTTTCTAGTTTAGTAATTTATGAACTCGATTCTCGATTGTAACTAATTCTTCTAGCTTTTTTCATAGCCTTAACCTAAGTCTCAATATAACATTGTAAAGACTTCTTGATTAAGGTGAAAGGTAAGGAATTTTAAGGTTTATTTTGCATTTTATATTCCATTTAAAGTATAGATGATTATATTGAAGTTATTGTAAATTATGATATTATACGTGTTATTTGAAAGAGAAAAAAGATAGGTGAGAAAGGTGGGTGTAACAAAGGAAAGGAAAAAGCCATAAAAGAAGAAAAAGGAAAGCTATATTTTTGTCAAGCTTTGGTTTTTTTAAGTACCCTAGTAAACTTTACTTTTGTTAATAATGGTTTATGGGTTTGACTTTGATAACATTGAATGAGCAATAATAAATATCTAGAAATGGACGAGACCAAAGACTTGTTAATGATTAAAAAGATGAATAATCTTGAACCATATTGTAATAAGTTATAAATAAATATAAATAATTAAAACTAACATTATTGCAAAAGGAATGCATTGAGGTGGAAACTAATTATGTTAAGTGGAGGCAGGTGCGTAGCCAAGGGCTGGCAAGCCCTCGCCACCACTAAAATGGAATTCTTTCTATTTAGCTTCTTTAATTTTTTAAAAAATTTAAATTAATAAATGTAAAATTACACTTTGACTCTTCTTAAAAATGATAAAATTTTAATTTAATCTTTTAAAAATTATAAATATATAGGTCATTCAAATAGTGAAATTAAAAATTAAAATTTAATTTCGACCTTCTAAACCGATTTTCTACCTTCGCGATTTTCTGCCTTCACCCTTGGGTAGAGGACTTGTAATTTCAAACCTTTTTTTTTTATAGATGATCTCATTCTCTTTGCGGAGGTCACATCTGAACAAATGGAATGCAAGAAACAGGCATAAAGTTAATAATGTCAAGACTCAGATATTCTTCTCCAAGAATGTCTCGACTAGCCTCAAGATTTCTATCAGTAATGGACTTGGTTTTTAAAGTGTTGATTACCTCGGTAAATATCTTGGCGTACCTTTCTTATATAAACTAGTCACTAACGAGACATACCAATACATCGTTCAGAGGTTGATTAAAGATAGCTATGTGAAAATCACATACTTTATCTGTGGCGGGTCGAATCACTCTAGCTAAAGCTGCCCTTGCTACTATTCCTATTTATGCTATATAGACAATAGTTATTCCAAAAGGTTTATGCTTAGAAACAAAGAAGATTATCCAAAGTTTCATTTGGGGCCACAATAATGGGAAGCGGGGAACTAACCTTGTGAAATAGAAGGATATTTGTAAAAATTAGGATGGTAGGGGATTGGGTTTTGTAAATTGGATTCTTGAATAACAGTTTCCTCATGAAACTGGCTTTCCATCTTGTTGTGAAAAAAGGATCATTTATAGGTAAAGGTTTTACATACGAAGCCCAATATGGGAAATTCAGTTCCAAAATTTACTGTTAGTAGAAATGAGTCTCAAATTTGGAATAGAATCTGCAATATTTGGCATGCAATGAGGGATGGCATAGTGCAGAACCTTGGAACTTGTTGCTTTATTGATTTTCGGCATGATACCTTGAGGTGGTCCTAATGGTTTTGAATTTGGTTGAAGTGCTCCAAGTGTAGTTGCTCTAACCGATCTATCCATTCTGTTTGATGTAGCTCAATATAGTAGATTTGATCAGAGTGTCGGTGCTCAAAGCGATCAATCCGCTCAGAATGTCATCGAGTGTAACAGAATATGCAGTAGTAGAGTGACTCGGAAGGGGAGAGGATCAAGTTGGGTTCATATGTAGAGGAGGATCCAGAAGCTCCTTGTGCTCCTCTTGAGGATCCAGATGCAACAATGTATACCAATGGGACTCGCTCTATGCTGGCACTGAATCATCTTCATATGGCTCATTATACTTAAGCCCTATGGTGTTATATCTCTAATCAAAGTAAGAGTACCAATCTACTCGAGGTTCTCGAGGAGGCCAAAGTGATGAGCCAGGCATGTCACATATGGACCCATACAAATGGATCATCTCTATAATCACTCACTCTGATGATGACAACACTAGGCCACAAAATAGGCTAGATCAATTGGGTAGTGCCTGTGCATGCTCCATAAGAAGTATGCATCTCAAGTGCCTACGTTGCTCGTACACTCCTTCTGAGCAATCAAAGTGTGAGCTAAAATTGTGTGAATGTAGCACAGGGCCGAAGGTAGGCGTCAAGCCTTGGACTAGCTTGGGTTGTACTAAGTGACAACCTTAGAGATGTCAGACCAACAGAGAGAAACTGATCGATGGATGTGCCTCTGGAGGGTGGAGAACTCGGGTGTGGCCTAGAAATCATCAGAATATAAGCCGAGCGCAACTCCAAATCCTGCAATACTAAAATTTCAAGTGATACCCTTAAGACAAAGTGAGATCGCTCGTGGTTCATCCTCCGAAGATAGCACTGTCTGTAGGAAAAAAGTAGAGCAAAACTCCAAAATAAGCTCTGTATACATCGACTCTACAATCATGAAGAACTATTCCAATGGAGTTGCTCCCAATAACGAATGAACCAGTGCAAATAAACCCACAGTCTGAAGGGCTTCCCAATCGATACACCGACCCAAACCTAATGCTCTATCCTTTAGACGCTGATACCTCTACTCATGGGTTGGATGGTCAAGTGTGAGGTATCAATGGTGGGTGGCTGTGGTCCAAGAGGAGAAAGATAAAGTCCCAGTAGCCTTTCGTTTCTTAGACTAATAGGGTACTTTGCTTTTACCTCATGTATTCGACATCATGCACCTGAAAGTCGAATGACAATAAAATGTATCAACATCAAAACAAATTAATAAAGAAAATGTATGAATTAGAATATGAAACACAATAGACCAAGTGCAATTTATCACACAATGAAAACTGATTCACTAAATAAAACTTAACTAATTCAAAAGACAATAATAAAGACAATCTAAAACTATAATAAAATAAACAAACAGAATAAAGATAAGCATAACAATATGAATAATAATATCACTAAAACTAATAAAAATAATATAATAACATAAATCTAATAATAATAATAAAACAACTAAAAATAATAAATATAAAAAAATAATAATAATAAGGAAAGGGAGGGGTCAAACTGTGTTAGGAGTGGCAGACGGCGAAAAATGGTGAATGGCAGTGAAAGGAAACGGATGGTGAAGAACGAAGAGGAAGGGAGATTTCAAGGGAGGGAGAAAGGAAACTAGATCGACACTTTTTGAAGGAAGGAGAGATGGTTTAGTTTTGAACTGCGATGAGGTGAGGAGAGAGTAGAGGAGGTTTGTGAATGAGGGAAAAGGAAGAAGGTAAGGAATGGTGTAGGTGAAAATTCATGGTCTAAAGTCGAGGCGACTAATGGAAGCATGTAGGTTTGTGGGTGGGTCGACAAGCGAACGAGGGGAGGGAATTAGATAGTTCAGCAGTGTGTGGCGAGCTAGGGAGGGGCGATGGCGGTTAGAACGGTTGTAAGTGGACTTTGGTTAGGGATAAAGAGGATGAGGGGGGCAGCGATGAGGAACAATTGGAAAGCGAAGGGATGAATCAGTGGCAGATAGGGACTTGAGGTGATTGGAAGGATCGACGATGACAATGGTTTGGGAAAGTAAGAAAATGGTTAAAGGAGAAACGGAGGAAAAAAATGTTTTAGGTTAAAAATAATGGCACAATCATGTATGGGGATCGTGTTGGGTCACACGGCCATGTGAATTGCTCGTTACACTGTTCCCGTGTGGCTTTAAAAAAATTTCTCAAACTTTGCTTTAGTGTTCACATAGCCTGTGACACGACCAAATGTCATCACCCAGACCATATGTTGTTATCGTTCGCTTCTCCTACGCCCATGTACATAGGCATGTGGGTTACACGACTATGTGCCTTCACTCAGACCATGTCACACAGCCTAAGACACATCCGTGTGTCTAGGCCATGTGTCACACACAGGTGTGGAGCACCTCAGATTGTGTGGCCCTTTTTTATTTATTAAATTTATTAAATTTATTAGTTTTTTAAGTAATAAAAATAAATGTACTAATTTTTAAAAAAAATTTAAAGTAATAAAAATAATTATACTAAGCATGCAATATAATTAAGTCAAAGTCAAAAAAGTAAATAAAACAAAACACTTGGGCTGCATCTTCAGAAGCGTTTATTTAGAGTCTAAGCTTGACTTCCCTCTTTAAGCTCACGGTTAAGGTAGATCTTGGAGTCAAAATTCCCCTCTTTCGTTTACAATATTACCACTAAGATAAAGTTTGAGTTTATGTCTATTTACCTTGAATTTGTCGTAATCAGAATGTGTTACCTCAAAGGTTCTGTTCAGGAATATATTTTATAGCACAAATAGACTCGACCATCTTGACTTGAGCTCCGTAGATAACATTCGTGGATCGAAATTGTCCAACAGTACTTTTTCTCCAACTTTGAATTGATTTGTCCTCTTTAAATACACATTATGATGTTGTTTTTTTTCTTTTTTACTATTCTTGGGTTCTTATTAGCCTTTGTTCATCGTTCATCTAATTCATTGAGTTGTACCATTCGCTCTTCACTTGTCCTTCGAGTTCTATCACCTTGAAAATGATATAGTTTTAACATCTATTCAAGAGTGATTTCTTGCAAATAATTTTGAATCGCACTGTAACGCCCTGAATTTGGGCCTAGAAGGAATAGGCCTTGAGCGTGGAACACATAAAAGTTTATATGTGCGAAAAATATCTCAAATTGCATGTTGGCTTTAGTGGCTAAGTATTTAGGCATATTTGGGAGTTTTGGAGAAGTCCTGGGTTCAAACCTGGGCTTTAGCTAAATTTTTCATTTATGTGAATAAAACCCTTGGTACTTGGAAGTAAGCCTTTTAAATAATTAAGATTAAAATGTGACACAAGATGAGCTTGTAGTCCAGTGGTTGTAGCGTCATTAAGGTGGCAAGGGAGCTTGAGTTTAAGTCACTCTATGCACAAAAGAGTATTTATTTTACTCCTTTGCTGTGTGAGTGGTGGAGTTTGAATAAAACACTAAAAGGGTGGTTGGAATTTGAATTGGTCAAGGAATGGATTATGGAGAAAATCAAAGAAAATGGGAGTTTGAAGCGAGGTAAGACTGTGCCGAATTTTCTTGGGAAGTACTCAGAAATTCGGCTGGGGAGGGTGCCTTTCATTTTCGGTTTTTGGTGATCATTGTTTTTGGTTTTTTTTTCCCTCTACAACATCTTAGTCGTATACTTTCCTTGAGTGGCCAAATACATTTTGACCTATTTTTGTAACTCCTTCATCTATTCTTTTGAGTACTACGATCAATTCTATTCTGCTTCTTTTTCTATTTTTCACTTCGGCATTCGTTCACCCATATTTCCCCTTTCAGTTATCCCTCTAGTTGTATTCTCTTTTCTTTCGAGTTCTTGCCAGATACCTTTTTTTTCTTCTTTTTTGTCATTTTCTTCGGTTTTTGTCAAACAACTATTCTTTTTTCCCTCTCTTACTTCTGGATTCTACAATTGATTCTAAACAATCAGCTGAGCATCTACCATCTTATCTCTCTGCACTTCTCTACCTTTACCTCCAATTGTTTCATCGGCCGAATACTCATAGGTGAGTATCCGAATTGCACTTTCTTTCCTCTTTCAGGTTTTTCCTTTCTCTGGTTATTGTCTTTTATTTCTCATTTTTGCACCAACTATATTATTTTGGTATACTCTTCAAATTAAACTGATTCTTGACTCGTGTACGCTACTCCTTTTATTAGTATTTGGTTCTACGGTCTAGTAAGTGGTGGAGAATGGGGTATAAGGTTCTTGTTGTAATGATATCGTATATCTGGTGTGAATCTAAAGAAGAAAGGGGTTTTGGTAGGTCAACCAAGGGTGATTGGTGCATTCTTTAGGTGATCGCTTCTGTTGTTGGTAAGGGCATCGCATTTTGGAATTCTATTAGATTTTCTTAGTGTTATGAGTTAAGTTTCTAATCGGATATTATAGGTTTAATTTAAGTACAAGGTTACTTTGTGCATAATTCGCTTTCATAATCAGGTGAGTAACCGTATGTTATGTTTGATATCGACTGAAAAGCTAAAAGTGTGTGTATTTGTATGCGGTTTTTGATAATCGTTTAAAAGCCGAAAGTATGTGTTTTTTACACTGCTATGACTTTAGATCAGCAAAATGCCGAACAGTCAGAATTATGGGGTATGATGCCACACGAGCGAGCGATCACACGTGTGGTGAATCGAGCCCACAGACATGGGAGTTAGATTATAGAGGCCACCACGAACGCTCTCGTAGTCTTGGGCTGTTCTAGGCCTCGTTGGGCTAAATAGGCTCTGTGGGCCCAATGGGCTCGTGGGCCCCATACGGATAAATGTATGTAATGTGGTAAGTGTTGTTTGGATTGTGATGTTCGCATAGCTGTCGTTGTTTCTAGGCTAAATGGGCCACACGAGTGTGTGGGCCACTTGGGCCGAGTAATGGGCCTTAGGCCCACTTACACCGTTATGTTTGTTTAGGTTACTTAAGTAGCTCGAGGCGACGGTGGACCATCTGTTGGGT
The DNA here is from genome assembly GCF_025698485.1 of Gossypium arboreum. Lineage (NCBI taxonomy): Eukaryota > Viridiplantae > Streptophyta > Magnoliopsida > Malvales > Malvaceae > Gossypium > Gossypium arboreum. Next base: position 122,354,514 of record NC_069077.1, read on the forward strand.
CGTTAAGACCTCAGTTTGTAAAATTACCAAAATACTCTTGTAGTGTAAAATTACCAAAATACACTTATAGGGTAAAATGACTGTTTTGCCCTTGTGGGTAAATGACCGACTTAGACTATGAATTTGACCAGTTTGACTGTGATCGTATGACTGTGTTTTAACTGACTTGATGGAGGTTGTACGACTGATATGTTTTTAATATATGTTAAATGATTGTTACTGAGCATGACCATTTTACATACACGTGTGATGAAGAGCATGACATATATGACATATTGCATAGGGTTGGGACATTGATACGGAGGAAGTTCTGATAGGATTGCACGGGTCACGCAAGACGACTGTGGATCCAGAATTGATCTGTTAAGGTCGCACGGGTCACACGAGATGATTGTGGACCGATGGACGGCTCAGTGCTGCTTAATCTGGTTATGGCTCTGTGCCAACCTAAATATGGCTTTGTGCTATGTTGATTATGACTTTGTGCAAATCGTATTTACCAGTGTCTATGTGCTTGTCATATTTATTGATGACTCTGTGTCAATCATACTACAGCTACCAATGGTTTTGTGCCGATTATATTACAGCTACTGATGGCTTTGTGCCATCCTGCTTAAAGCTTATAGCTATCATATTTATGGCTCTTAGCCATTACATTCTTGGCGACCTTGCTTCTTTATTCTTGGCGCCTGCTATGCTACTATTTCTGGAAGCTTTGCTGCGATATTGGTGTGCTGGTTGTGTGGGTTGATGTTATCCCCACATGGTGTGTTGGTTGGTACGGGTGGTGTGTTGGCTGGATTGGGATGGGTTGTATAATTGCCTTTGTTGCATTTACATTCTTGACATCATTATCAGATTTGGCTTAGGCCCACATATATTCGGCCTCTAATTCTGTAGTGGGCTAAGGCCACCTGATGTTGATACTATTATGGGCTAAGGCCCAACTGTTACTAATATGGGCTAGGCCCATCTGACACTGTTTTGGGCTAGGCCCAACTATTACTGTAATGGACTCAGGCCCAAACTGCTTCTGAATACTATTCACGTGGCTGACTGTTTTATATTAAGAGGGATTACACACTGAGTTTTCATAAACTCACCCCATTTTTAATTGTACAGGTAGTCCCTAGCGTTAGGCGGATTGGTGGTGCAAGGGGCTCGGAGATGGCTACACGACTACTCCTACTGCTACTTTAAATTACTTACTCGTATTTTTTATTTTGGATTTCTAGTTTGTAATAAGACCATTTGTGGGATTTTCTTTTAATGGGGCTTTGATTACTCACTTTAAACTGCTAGTCTAGGAAAAGACGAGTTTTTATAACAAATACTATTTTTTAAAACACGTGTTTTGAACTTCATCGGTTTAAAAAGCTTCCACATTTTTAAATCAATTTAATATAACACTGATGGTTAATAAGTTAAACGCTTTGACGAGAACTTTTATTAAATAATAATAAAAGGTTTTAAATTCAGTAACAGGTTTTTACTTTGAAGATCAATTTTCAAAAAAAAACTTCAACGTGACATCACCAAATTCAGCCGTAACATTTAGGCCGGGTTTGGGGTGTTACATGCACGATTACTAACATTATCATAATAATGAGTATCATCTCACTTGTTAGAAACTCTAACAAATTCACGTTCTTGAAGAGTAACCTCTTCATCACCTACCCTCAGCACAAGTTCACCATTACCCACATTAATAACAGTTCTAGCAGTGGCTAAAAGGGTCGACCTAAGATCATGGGTACCTTAATATCCTCATCCATGTCTAATATAACAAAATCAATAAAAAATATAAATTTATCGACTTTAACAAGTACATCTTCAATAATGCCCTTAGGATACTTAATTGATTTGTCAGCTAATTGAATACTCATCATAGTGGGTTTTGATTCCCCAAAACCAGGTTGTTTGAACATTTTATAAAGCATTAGATTTATAATAGCACCCATATCAGCCAAATTTTTTTCAACATTAAGCTACTAATAAAAAATGAATAGTAAAACTGATTGGATCTTTAAGCTTGGTGAGTAGTTTGTTTTGGAGAATGGCCGAACAATCCTCATTGAGCTCCATAGTTGACAAGTCGTCTAACTTCTTTTTATTTGTTAACAGTTTCTTTAAAAATTTTGTATACTTTGGCATCTACGAAAGGGCTTCAACAAAAGGTAAGTCGATATGCAATTTTTTTAAGAGTTCAAGAAATTTACCATATTGTTTGTTCATGCAATCTTTTTTCAATTTTGTCGGATATGTAATTTGTGGTTTGTATTCTCTGACCACCAGCTTATAGTCTTTCTTGCTTTCCTCAATCCCATCATTTTTCTCAACAACTTCCAGATTCAAATTCTATTCATGCTCGACTAACCCTTCCATGCTTCGAATAGTGATTTGTGGACTTGCTCCTTTGGGTTGGTTTCAGTGTTATTAGGTAGGCTACCTTACAGTCTCTCTGAAACCAATTTAGCAGGCTGTCCAATTTGATTTTCAAGCCCTTTAATCAATGCTTGCTGATTTTTTAGAGTTGTCTCAGTGTTCTGAAATCTAGTTTCGGACACCAAAATAAATTTAGCTAACATTTGTTCAAGGTTTGGTTTCTTTTCTTGCTAATAAGGTTGCTTAAAACTCGGAAGGGGTTGTGACCTTTCATTACCTTGACCATCCCAAGAGAAATTTGGATGATTCTTCCATCTTGAATTATGATTATTGCTATAGGGTTGTTCTGAATTCTTAAATTATTACCCATAAAATCGACTTGGTCATGCTCCATGTTAGACTTGAAGAGAAAACTTTTAGATTGATCATCCTCGCTCCAATCACATCACATTGCATTACCGAATTCACTTAGAAAAAATTAAATCATTAATTTTCTTACCAAGAGCTTTAACCTGACTCATCAACATAGAAACTGCATCAATATCAAAAACTCTGGCTACATTAATAGGTTTTACCCTCGTAACTTGCCACTGATAATTATTCAGTGCCATCTCCTTAATAAACTCTTGAGCTACCTCAGGTATTTTGTTATTCAATGTTCCACCAGTTGCTGCATCAATCATCTGTCTAGTCAAGGGGTTCAAATCATTGTAAAAATTTTGAACTTGGAGCCACAAAGTTAGTCTATGATGAGGACACATTTTCAATAAATCCTTAAATCTTTTTCATGTATCATAAAGTGTTTCAATGTCAAATTGAACAAAAGAAGAGATATCATTCCTCAACTTAGCTATTTTGACTAGGGAAAAAGATTTAAATAGAAATTTTTTAGTCATTTGCACCCAAGTAGTGATAAAACCCGGTGGAAGTGAATTCAACCAATGTTTCACCTTATTCCTCAAAGAGAATGGGAACAACCGTAAACGTATGGCATCATCAATAACACCATTAATCTTAAATGTATCGTAGATCTTTAGAAAATTATATAAATGAACATTCAAATCTTCATCTTGCAACTCATCAAACAAAACATACTGTTGCACTATCTGAATTGTGTTCGGCTTAATCTCAAAATTGTTTGCAGCAATAGTCGATCTGACGATACTCTATTCAACCCCAATTAGAGTAGGCTTAGCATAATCATACATAGTATGAGGAGTAAGAGGTGCAGAAGGTTGTTTGATTATTTGGATTATCATCCATCTCCACAATGATATCTTTTTCCTCTTGATCGTTTATTAAAACTTGTTGACCTTTGCTTCTCTAACCTTTTTACGATTTTTACGAGCAGTTCTTTTAATCTCACTGCCAAAAACTATTGGGTCGAACAGGTTGCCTCTAGTCATAAACTAAAAGAACCTGTAAGAATCAAATAAAAGAAAAACTAAAATGTAAAAATTAAATTAAAAACAAAAATATTAAAATATAAATAAAAAATGGCTAAGTTAATAGAAATAAAGTTTTCATAATATTTTAATCCCCGACAACGGCACCAAATACTTGATGTCCACGAAACTGACTAAAAAATTGACTAAAGCAAGTGCACCTATCAATTAATAGTATAGCTACAGTGAGAAAAAATATCATTCCCCCGAAGACTAAAAGTACTAGTAATTACCGTCTTTCTATTATTTAATAGATAAATTCAAGTGATTGATTAAAAACTAAAATTAACTAAATTAATTAACTAACGAACACAGCAAAGAACAAATTAGGAAAACAAACGATTAGTAACCAAGAAGCAAAACAATACTCAAGAAATAATTCACCTAAATTTCATTGTCATTATCAGTCTAAATTACGCAATTTCTTTACTTAGTATCTTGATCCGTAGAAATCTTTAAATTATGCTAATATCTCTTTCAAGAGTAAGAGCAACTGACTCTAGGTTGATTAATTGATTTTTTTTTCTAATTAAAACTCTTATCGCATTAACTCGAGTTATGAATTCCCATATTAGATTTGACTTTAATATGATAGATTTATCGTTCTATTTCTAAAATTACATGCAACTCCACTCAATTACATAAGATATATTCTTAAACAGAGTCTATTCCTCCTCTGATTTAAGCACATCGAACATGGATCAATAGTTAAAAAATATCAAACTAAGAATTAAGCACATATAATTGAGAATAAAATATAAGTATTTATTATATAAAATAAGAATAAAATGACAAAATCCATTATAAGGTTCATCCTCTTAGGTATTTAGAAAATTAATTCGTGCTTGAAAATAAAAAATCCAAGATACAATATAACCGAAAAAAAATAAAGAAACTAAGGATAATCTCCTAAGAAATCAACTAAGAGTCTTCAATCTTGACGAAAATTTACTTCAGAATCAACTTCAATGGTGTTTTTCAAGTTGCTTTCTTAAATATTCTATGTTAGCTCTCTCCTCTCTTCTTATTTTTGTCATACATATGTACGTCTAAAAATGGCCAAACAATCTAAAAATTGCAATTTCCTACAATTTAGGATGTAAATTCACAAAATTGACACACCCATATTAAATGAGTTAACCCATGTGGCTCCTGTAGCTTGCTCCAATTTTTCGATTTTCGTTCATTTTTTGCTCAAATTGTTCTCAAATGCTCTATTAAGCATTAAAACAAAAATTTAAAGAATTAACATAAAATTCACAATTAAAATCGAATAATCACCCAAAAATGCATTAAAAATGAGGTTAAAACATATTACTTTTGGCAATGTTATAGCCACTATCTTGATTTTATAAAATCAATTAATTTAGTGCTTTTATTTTAGTGATTAAAGAAGAATAGTCAATATATATATAAATATTTTCATTACAATATTTTTTTTCAAAAAATTTAAAATTTCCATTTAAATTAATACACTGTTTAGTTAACAAACTCAGAGGTTCTATTATTAGTGTGTATATATAAATAAATATATACCCTTTAAAATACCATCTTGGCCTTCGATTTATCATAAAACTGACAGAACGACCAGAATGAATATGACAACCTAATAAGATCATGCTGGATACAATGCTCAAAAAAGAACCCAAAAAAGAAAAACAAAAGTTTGTATTTCTGACGACCTAATACAAAATGGCATTTCAAAGGACTCTGCTTTTATAAATGGGCAACACTTCAATCAACAAATACACCAAAACAACGCCGAATCCCCAAACTCTGCATGTTTTCTGTAAAAAAATGCATCAAAATTAACACAGAGGCCAATCAATTCAAACTATTCCTTTCATCATTTCAGAATCAAACAGCAAGGGCTAGAATTAGACCCATTCCATTTTAGCACTACAAAATCACAGTACTCATAAACCTGATCAACAGTAATAACAATGCAAAGAACCTCTCCAGAACTCTAAAATTTAGAGCTTACTTTCAAAAGCCTAAAAAATAAACAGATGAGAGAACGTTCTTGCATTATGATTCTCGGGTTGCAGACTTAACTACAACATTTTTACTGCTAAACTCTGAACCAAATAAATGTGCACAAGGACGAGTGGAAAGAAGCTTGCAAAAATTACCTCTATAGTAAAACACATTAACCAACTAGAGGTATATTTCAGTTCAGCAATGTCATAGTAAGCATCAAAATCCAACAAAACATCCTCCTTTTACATGGAAACAAGCATAGATAACAACTTACAACTTACTACCATATGATGAAGAGTTAACTTCTGCTTGTTAAGAGGAAAGAACATTATAATTTTCATTTTTTCTTTTAAATTCTTATGATAATAACAAATGATAAGCTAATAAGAAGTCAGCCTTGTTTCTTCGTTTTTAGAATACCACATACGAATCCTACAAGAAGGCAAATTAATTTGACAATGAGTCCGTTAACTAGGAAAAGAGAATAACCAAAACTTTTTGAAAGTTAACAAGTGAATAGGCTCCCACGGAGATAAGTACATCAGGATATATTTATCTTACTAGAAGGTTCTTTTTCAAGAAGTTGAAATCAACGCATGCAACAACAAGAACCTTCATGGATGACAATCTACCAGCTAAATAAAATACAAGGCACCCTCACCCTCTCCTTCTTTATCCCTCTATAAACAAAATGGAAAAAGAAAAGAAAGCTGGAGGAATGGATGCCTACTTTGTAGATCATATGAAGGCAGAGAAAGGAGAACTTAGCAGTTCATCCTCTCTTTCCCCTATCAAACCAACAGATGCAAAAGAACATTAAGAACTATACTAAATTAAACCTACTTAGGCCGCATATTATCCAAAAGTTGCATGTTTCAATCCACCAGCAAAAGATCCCCAAGCATCATCATCTATCACAGAGAGGACTTACATCATTGAGTGACAGTTAAACTAGTATCAGCGCCAATGCTCTTCACTCATTCTTTGTTTCACTGTATATTGTCAGCAGGCTCATTCCTAGATTCTTCAAAACCTCAACTGATCTTCCCCTTCTGCAACAATCTTCTCCACAAACTCACTGCATACTGCTTTATTACCCTCAGCTTCGTTTTCCTTGTCTTGAACTGTTCCTTCCCTCAAAACTTGACCCTTTAATTCATCATCTCCTTTTCCTTCATTCTTTATATTATCTTCTGCAATTCTATCCATAGAAACGTCATCTGGACCTTCATTCCGTGACAGTCCACTATTATTATTATTATCATCCTCCACAACAGTACCAACATCTCTGCTATTTCCAGCAGCAAACACAGCCATTTCCACATTATTATGATAAGCAGAAGCAGCACGAATCCTAAAATCAGAACCGGCGTCCTCACTCTCATTATCAGACCCATTCTCGACAACCTCTTCATTAGCATCTTCCGCTACCTGACTCCGCCTCTCTAGAAACTGCAACCTCCTAGTCAAATCCCTTAATTCTCTCTCCATCAGAAACAGCTTCTCCTTTAACGTCAAATTCTCTTCTTCCAATTGAGCTATATGGGTATCTTGATCATCCACTCTATTCTCCAATACATTGTTATAATCACCTCCATAACTTGGATATATCATCTCAAACCTACTCAAATCATGATCCAACCTCCTCTCAACTTCCACATGTTCTTCCACATCACTCTCACTCGATCCGCCACCATCGCCCACATCCTCATCTTCCTCATCATCGTGACCAGCTTCCAGTGTTCGCAGCCGAATTAGCCCTTTCATGGACCCATAACCATCCACACCCCATTCTTCCTTGGCCATGTCACCCAGAACCTCCCTCGAGGGTGAAAATATAGGGGTAGGAAGCACTGCAGGCGTCACTGGACATGGAGACACCAAGGACGCTACCCCTCCCGACCTTTTTGCTCGGATTATAAACGATGTTGTATTCCGCGGAGCGTAAGGAGCAAAGCGATTGTTGCTCTTGTTATTGAATTTCTTCTTGTTGCCGTAGAATTTCGTAGCTTTTAACCGGTTCTGAGATTGGAGCTCGTTAAGCGTCGGAGGTTTGTACCCTTGACTATTACTACCGGAAGCAGCGGAAACAGAACCTATGGGTAAAGGCCTATTATCGAACTTTTTAGAATCTTTACCGCCACCAACCTTTTTACCTTTCCAATTGTTATTACGACCGAAAGAAGGGAACTTCTTATTAGGGTTAGGGTTTGGATCCTGAGATTGCCAAGGCATGTAGCTTCTATTCAACAACGTCGTAGGAGGCTGATTCATCATCTGATGACCAGAGCTCATCGGCTGCGACTGAACCGCCCCCAGTTGGCTCCTCGCCTGAGAGTGAGCAGCCGCCGCCGCCATCAACTGATGAGACCGATTCATCATCTGCGACTGAATCGGATTCATCATCATTTGTGGCGGCTGATTGATCATCTGAGACTGATCATTCATTTTATTTTTTGAAATATAAATATATGAAAACAAACAAAGAAATCTAAAAAGTAAAAAGAAACACTAAATTTTAAGATTTCAAGTTGAAATTTGTCTCCAGATTCAAACGAATTATTGATCCATTAATATCTTTTGTTTCCTCCTGTTTTCAATCTAAAAACCGAAAAGAAAATTAAATTTCTTTCCCTTTCCTTAATTTCGCTTCAGATTTCCGATATCCCAAAACGCCCGACTTTACGATGCTTTTAAAGGGAGGAGAAGAACCCTTTCACGGTTAGATTTTCAGGATTAGAAACTGACGGCCAAGATTTGATGAACGTGTTAATGAACAGATCAAGATGGAGTCTGTACGTTCAACCAATTCAAAAATAAAAAAAAATAATATTAATTAAATATTAATTTAAATGGCATCGAAATTGTTATCATTGTTGGAGATTGTAGATTTGAGTGTGCCAAAGCACATTATCTCTTTTTTTAAGGTTTAGAACTTATAATAAGATTAATGTTAAAAAAATAAAAAAATAATAATACAACACACCAACGAATATTATAAGTCTAATTTTTTATGAAATAAAGTAATTCATTAACGAATCATTGAAACAGTTGAGGAGGAGGGAATACACAAATAATTAAGTAAAAAAAAGAACAGTCTAGAAACATGGAATACATAACTCAACATTTGTGTTAGGATGGACAACCATGAATCTCGAACATAAATTATAAATTGAACATGAAAATATATAATAATAATAATAATAATAAATATATCATTCACTAGCTCATTGGAAATTAATTTTTTTAAAGCTCAATGGAAATTAAAGCTGAAAAGTCTTCATTTACCAAAAAGAAAACCAGAGCATCTTTTACCCAAACTGTTCTCTGTATTAACTTCAACTTCTTCCATAGCCAAACGATGAGTCATAAACAATGGCGACAACGATAACCAACAACTAGCAAGAGAGGTTTTAGTTTCAAACTTCAGGTTTACAATCTTTTACTCGTTTTGATTTTTCTCCTGATTCAAAGTAGTTTTATTACGTATAAGCAAGATCATTGATAATTTTGTATAAATACCCTGAGGGTGAATTGGTATACTAACTTGTGGATGTATGATCCTCATTATCCATCCCGAAACTCGATTTAGATAAGTATATATACATCTACATCATGTTGCTCATATAGTATATTTCCTTTTTTCAATGTTTTTATGTTTTGAATTCAAATTATGTGAGCACTATTGAGCTTCCAACGCCCAATGTGCGGATAAGTTTGTTCCTGTGTGCAAGTATCGTTTAGGTTTTTGATTGATCTTGAACCTCCAACAGCATCCAAGACTCATCTCTCAGTTTAATATAATGTTTGTATTACCTTTTTGAACCTAGAATGTATATGTTATGTACTTAGGTTGGGGAGTTATAAGAATCCTTATAGTTGTTTTGGTTAGTTGGTACTATTGGTCACATTTGAACCTATAATATCTTATTTGGTAAAGTTAAAAGCTTAATTAAACATGGTGTATGCTTATTTTTAAATGCTAAGTTAGTTATTTATTCATGTTAAGGTGAAATGTAATGCATGTCATGATCTTAAATGTTTAATGTGTGTTTCCATAGGCCAAATGTGTAATAGCCTATTTTTAGTCAAATCGAAACAGTGGTTTTAGGACCACAAATCTGAGGTTAAAATAATTATTTTATTATTATTTTAATGTTTACAGCATGATAGTATGATTGTGTGAAAGTTTTGTTAAGAAATTTTATCGTTTAAGTGTTTAATTTGATAAAAAAGACTAAATCGCGTAAAGTGTAAAACTTAAATTCTAATAGGTAAAGCTGTCTAACAGCTATGGAATATTAAAGTGAAAGTCCTTATGTGGTAATTAGTGTAACACCCCTTACCCGAGTCCGAGGCCGAGACATGGTATGAGGCATTACCGGACTTAATGTACACAACTATATAAAACTAGGTCATAAAAAAAATTTCGTTCAAATTAAAAACATTCATTTATATTCATAATGCCCCTCATACGGGCTTACGAGGCCCAAAACATACATCGGGGGTGGTTCGGGACTAAACCAAAAACTTACGAACTTTTTACAACACTTAGAAAATTTTCTAGTTTTGGAGAGTCACACGCCCGTGTGGTTAGGCCGTGTGGTCACACACACTAGTGTGGCTTGGACACGCCTGTGTCCTCAGCCCGTGTAATTCTCTGTTTATGACGTCAGCAATATTTTAAGGTCACAAGCCAAGACACACGCCCGTATGCTAGGCCGTGTCGTCTACATGGCTGAGACACATGGCCGTGTTTCTCTCTGTGTGGCCAATACTTAGGCTATTTTCCAAGCCTTGGTCAACCTTAATCCCTCACACACTTATACAACATCAAAGGCATAGAACATGGTATCCAATTACAGATTAAACAACCTCAATTAAGTTACAAACAAAACATTTGCATGTCATCATACTTGTGTTTGTCATACTTATTTGGCCTTGTCTATTATAATACCATTTATACTTTTATACCCCGATTATCATCATACTAATTAACTTCAACTTAATTATAGCAAACAAGGATAACCACATCACACAAGATCTCAGTACATATAAGCACATGATCACATTTCAAGGTGTTAGCACATTGCACATGGATAAATAGGTTTACAAACCCATAATTAATATGAGCCACATCTCATGGCTATATACACTTGAATCATTAAAAGCCAATACATTTGGCCAAACAATTAAAAACATAACACAAAGGACTAAGTCTCTATACATGCCACTCACTTGAAAACACTTAAGGTTTATAGATACCCCAAAATTGATAATTTGATAGTATGATGCTGCCTCCGACGATCTCCAACACCGAGCTAGCCTAGCAACACCAAAGAAATGAAAAAGAGGGGTAAGCTATATAGCTTAGTAAGCCTATATAAAAATAATAAGCAATTTATTAACATGCTTCTACCAATTCTCACATCATGATTTCAAGGTAAAACAATCATAATTGCACTTTTTACTTATGTTCATGTCAAGCTGTTTACTCGCATCATAGTCACTAAATTATTAATATCTTATGCTACAGAATTCTAAATTAAGATCCGTTAAAAACATTTGAAACTAGACTTATATATATTTCTTCCATAAAAATTTTAGAATTTATGGATTAGCCAATAAGTACAGTTTATTCTTCAAAGTTACCCCTGTTCTGCTTTTTGACAGCTTTGACCTTTCTTTATTAAAAATTAATTATCTCTTAGTACGGAATTTGGATGATGTTGTCATCTATTTCTTTTGAAAATATACTCATTAAGAATTTTATTCATACAAATTCTAACCGATAATTATTTTCATACAATTTTTAATGATTTTCCAAATTTAAGACAGGAGAGCCCGAAATCACTCTGACCTTGTCTTACCAAAATTTAAATATCTCATAATATGAAATTCTTTTGCTTACACCGTTTCTCTATGTGAAACTAGACTTAATAAGATTTAATTTGTAACACCCCAAACCCGTGACCGTCACCGGATTTGAACACGTGGTGTTACCGGGCTTACTTCCCTTATTTCTCTCTTTGAAATATTTGATTTCTGTTCCAGGCAGGCTAGCTAACTGCGTCACTGTCACCTTAAAAATCATATCTCGAGTTACAGAATTCGAAAATAAGTTCCGTAAATTTTCCCTGAAACTAGACTCATAATACCATCTACACATTTTTTTCTAGAATTTTTGGTAAAGCCAATTAGTACAGTTTATTAGTTAAAGTCACCCATGCTACAGGGGTCAACTACACTGACCTTCACGCATTACGACCTGGATATCTTCTCGTACAGAGCTTCAATGCTCATGCCGCTTGTTTCTAATGAAACTAGACTCAAAAGGGAATCTGAAAATATAAGACAAGACTTCTAATTACTTCTGGATAATTTATGGTAAATTTTCAAAGTCGAGACAGGAGATCCAGAAACCGTTCTGGCCCTGTCTCACGAGAACTTTAATATCTCTCAGTATACTGCTCATATGGTTGTTTCGTTTTGTCCATATGAAAATAGATTCATCAAGGTTCAATTTCATAATTTATTCACTATTTAATTCTACTTCTACTATTTTTAGTGATTTTTCCATCTCACCTCACTGCTGCTGGCAGCATCTGTTACCAAAGCAAACAATGACTATTTCATAAATCTTCTATGGCCAACTATTACATCATACAGAATACAAACTATGGCCACCTTATCAAAATTTAGGTTTCTAAGGCTCGTAACTATAGGTTTTAGAATCACACTCAACCGACCACATAGGCCATTTTCGCATGGCTTAAAGTTTACAACCCACAATTCAACAAAACAAAATAGCCTATACATGCCAAATGTTCTCCTAGCTCAACTACGAAGACAATACCAAAAGATTTCTAGCGGTGTGATGACTTCAACGACGGTTCCGAGCACATAACAATACGAGTCCAAGAGACCTAAAATGGGTGACAAGAAAACACCGAGTGAGTTTATAACTCGAGAAGTCATAAGCATTCAACAACCATCCATTGATAAAGTTATTACAACATGAAACAATAAGCGAGGCTAGGTACTCATCCATATCGAAACTATACCATAATTCCTCGGACCTTTCGGTTCAATCTCATACCAAGTCATACATCCACATTTCATATTCTATACAATAAGATATTTGAGGCACTTTACACACCAACTCATTCACACCACAATCATACAATTGCAATCATCACATAGATCTAAAGCTTACCAAGCTCAACCCCGAGCATGAGCGTATTTCCTATTCGTCATGAGCTCAAGGTACTTACCCGATCCGCTGTCCATACTCAACTCGATGGAGACACACCCTCCATATAATTGTTCGATCGGAGATATATATATATATATATATATATAGAGAGAGAGAGAGAGAGAGTACGCACACACAGTGCTTAATACTCGATTTCGCACACTTAGTGCCATGCGATTTAAGCCCGCACACATAGTGCCATACCCTTGAGCTCGCACACCCAAAGGTCAGTATATTTCCAGCATGCACACTTAGTGCCATATATTTCCAGCATGCACACTTAGTGCCATATATTTCCAGCATGCACACTTAGTGCCAATCTCGTCACCGTACACACGTATTGCCCTTTTACTTAGTGCCGAAAGCAAACTTTCTACACATTTCACTATTTCTTTTACATTCAAAAAATGTCATCACTCCATACACATACATTTTCATTTATATATATATCATCCCATTAAACACAATTGCATAGATTTTACAATCATTTAAGCAATATCAAACATATGTGCTTAATGACTTACCTTGTTTTGGGTAGAACGGTTCCAATTCGGCTACTCGTTTGCTTTCTCCTTTCCTTTGTCCGATTTAGTTCCCCTTTGCTCTTGAGCTAAATCAAACAATTTACCTCTCCATCAAACACAAACATACGGCATTCACATACATTATTATGATTATTGCGAATACTTAACACAACTAAGCTGAAAATTTACTCAATCTCATCTTAATTTATTGCTACTTATTTATCAAAATTTCCAATACAAGGTATTTAACACCTATGCCCATTTATACCCCATATGGCGAATGTATGTATATATATATATATATACAATGTCAACTATAACATCTTTTAAACACCTAATTTCACCTCATGAACACTTAATCAATTTTTTCCTAATCTAGCATATATTTTCACATCCATTGTATCATCATGTAAAATGACATATAACTACCTTTCTTAAGTTCTACATCTCAAGCAACTTAACCCATCCATATAATTAGCATGATAATAGCATCAAGGTATCAACCAAAAATGTTTTTGTTAGGCTCCTTAGCCAATTCTAACTCTCCATCAATAGTAAAAATTCAAACCATGGGCTAGGTAGAACTTAAACTAACAACTAAAACATGCATGCATCTCATGGAATATCATCAAACATACCTTAATCTTGACACAAGTATGACCAATTCTTCTTCTAGTTCTCTTCTAAACCAAGCATGAAGCAAAAATCCTTCCTTTTTCCCTTGGTATTTTCGGCCAAAGAATTGAGAATAGATGAACAAATTTTTCTCCTTTCTTTTTCCTCTACTCACGGCAACAAGGGGGCATCCATCCACTTTTTTTCTTTTTTTTTTTTTGTCAACATTTTCTTTATTGCTAACACATTATTTAATTGCTCCCAACATGCCTCACTAACCCAACATGTTGGAAACATGTTTTCCTTTGCCCATCACATCCATCTTGGCCGGCCACTATAGAATAATTTGGGCAATTTTGACATGCAAGTCCACCTTTGTGTCAACATGCACAAATAAGCCATTACAATTTAGCCTATCATTTTTCACCATGTTTCACCTTGATCCCTATTTAATAATTTCTCATACAATTGGTAAAATTAGAGAATGAAACTTCCACATATGCATGCACACACATAGTAAGCATAAAATATAACAATTAATTATTTTTATAACTTCGGGTTTGTGGTCCCGAAACCACTTTCCGACTAGGGTCACATTAGGGATGTCACAACTCTCCCCACTTAAGAAATTTTCGCCCCAAAATCTTACGGTAAATAGGCTCGGTATCGCTCTTTCATAGAGTCCTCAAGTTCCCAAGTGGCTTCTTCAATTCCGTGTTTATGCCACAACACCTTCACTAATGGGATTTTCTTGTTTCGTAGCTCTTTTACTTCACGCATCAGAATGCGAACCGGCTCTTCTTCATAACTCAAATTAGGCTGAACCTCGACCTCAGATGGAGTAATTACGTGTGTCGGGTCAGACCTATATCGTCGAAGCATCGAAACATGGAAAACGTTGTGAATCTTTTCGAGCTCAGGGGGTAAAATTAATCGGTACGCTACTGGCCCAACTCGTTCAGATACTTCATACGGACCGATGAACCTCGGACTCAATTTGCCCTTACGGCCAAATCTAAGCACCTTCTTCCAGGGTGAGACTTTGAGAAATACCTTGTTTCCAACCTGATATTCAATGTCTTTCCTTTTCAAATCCGCATACGACTTTTGGCGATCCGAAGCAGCCTTCAAACTTTCACGAATTACTCGAACTTTTTGCTCGGCATCCTTAACCAAATCAACCCCGAAGAATTTACCTTCACTAAGTTCAGTCCAGAATAATGGGGTACGGCATTTACGACCGTATAAAGCCTCGTAAGGCGCCATCTTAATACTTGATTGAAAGCTATTGTTGTGGCGAATTCAATCAAAGGCAAATACCGCTTCCATGAACCACTAAACTCAAGGATGCAACATCTCAACATATCCTCGAGTATTTGAATTATCCATTCGGATTGACCATCGGTTTGGAGGTGAAAGCGGTCTGAAATGCAACTTGGAACCCAAAGCTTCTTGCAACTTCTTCCAAAATCGCGAGGTAAATCTCGGATCTCTATCGACACGATGGAAATAGGCACCCGTGTAGTCTCACAATCGAGAAGCGTACAATTCGGCTAGTTTGTCCATTGAAAAATCCGTGCGTCCGGGGACAAAAGTGAGCCGACTTAGTCAATCTATCTACAACGACCCAAATCGCATCCTTCTTACTTGCGACAATGGCAGTCCGGATACAAAGTCCATTGTGACTCGATCCCATTTCCACTCGGGTATCGTGATCGGTGAAGTAATCTGAAGGCACTTGATGTTCCGCTTTCACTTGTTGACATATTAAACATCTCGAAACAAAGTCAGAGATGTCTCGTTTCATACCATGCCACCAAAACCGACATTTCAAATCGTTGTACATCTTCGTACTCCCCGGGTGGATTGCCATTCGGCTACAATGGGCTTCGTTCGAATTATCGAAATAAGTTCAATTCTTTGGAACACACGACGACTTCGAACCTCAAACAATCGTCATTATCGATTTGAAATTCGAGTCCTTGTTCGAACACACTCATCCCGTTTTGCAACCAACTCATCGTCGACTTTACGAGCTTCACGAATTTGGCGTATCAATAATGGTTTGGCTTTCAATTCAGCTACCAACACATTGTCGGGTAGAAACGGACAAGTGTACATTCATCGCTTCATAGCGCAAATAGTGATTCTGACTTAAGGCGTCCGCAACCACATTAGCCTTTCCGGGTGATAGTCAATGACCAGCTCATAATCCTTTAACATTCGAGCCAACGTCTTTGTCGCAGATTTAAGTCTCTTTGAGTCATCAAATATTTGAGACTTTTGTGATCCGAATACACATGGCACTTCTCACCAAATAAGTAATGTCGCCATATCTTTAAAGCGAATACGATGGCGACCAATTCAAATCATGGGTCGGATAATTTTTCTCATGTGGCTTTAATTGTCTCGACGCATAGGCCACAACTCGCCCTTCTTGCATCAATACGCAACCCAACCCAAGTATGGATGTGTCACTATAAATGACAAACTCTTTGCCCGATTCGGGTTGCACTAGAATTGGGGCTTCAGTCAAATAAGTTTTCAGTTGATCGAAACTTTTCTGACATTTCTCCGTCCATTCGAACTTAACATCCTTTTGGAGTAGCTTCGTCATTGGCGTGGCTATCGTCGAGAAACCTTTTACAAATCATCGGTAATAACCGGCAAGCCCCCCAAAACTCCGAACCTCGGTAATATTTCTCGGAGGCTTCCAGTTAAGTATGACTGAAATTTTGTTCGGGTCAACTCGAATACCGTCTGATACCACATGCCCCAAGAAGCTAACCTCTCTTAACCGAACTCACACTTGCTTGAACTTAGCATATAATTGCTTATCTCGTAAAACTTGCAACACTAGCCTCGGATGTTCAAGCATGTTCGGTTTCATCTCTCGAATAGACCAAAATGTCATCGATAAATACAACTACGAACCGATCCAAGTATGGCCTGAAAATTCTATTCATTAAATCCATAAATACCGAGGGCATTAGTGAGCCCAAACGGCATCACTAGGAACTTGTAGTGACCATATCTCGCTCAAGGCGGTTTGGGTACGTCCGAATCTCGAATTCATAATCGATAATAGCCCGATCTCAAATCTATTTTCAAGAACACCGAGGCTCCTTTCAGTTGATCGAACAAATCATCGATCTGTGATATGAGATATTTGTTCTTTATTGTCACTTTATTAAGTCGACGGTAGTCGATGCACGACCTCATGGTTCCGTCCTTCTTTTCACGAACAACACCGGCGCACCCCAAGGTGAAAAACTCGGCGAGCAAAACCTCTATCCACCAATTCTTGCAATGAGCTTTCAACTCCTTTAATTCGTTGGTGCCATACGATCGGCTTATCGAAATTGGAGTGGTACCGGTACCAATTCGATGCCAAACTCTATTTCCCGAACAGGTGGTAAACCCGGCAATTCTTCAGGGAAAATATCCGGTATTCGCAAACCACTGGCACAGATTCGGGTTTCTTTTCTAACTCCTTGTCATCTAGTACATACGCAAGGTATGCTTCGCACCCCTTTCTTACGTATTTCCGGGCCAACATTGCTGATATTACAGCTGGCAACCCTTTTAAGTCCGTAGACTCAACCCGAATTATCTCGTTATTCGTACACCTCAAATCAATAGTCTTGCTTTTGCAATTTACAACCGCATCGTGCATGGTCAACCAATCCAAACCAAGAATAACGTCGAATTAGTTGAGCGGCAAAAGCATCAAGTCCGCGGGAAAACAAGAACCTCGAAATACTAGGGGACTTTTCTTACACTTTGTTGACAAGCACGTAATGACCCAAGGGTTTGACACCGAATTACAAACTCGAGAGACTCAATAGGCAAAGTCTTATTGGATGCTAAGGTTTCGCATATATAAGAATGAGTAGAACCAGGGTCAATCAAAGCAATCACATTAGTATCGAAAAGAGTGAAAGTATCGGTGATAACGTTAGGGGAGGATGCCTCCTCTCGTACGCGGATGGCATATGCTCTAGCAGGAGCACGGGCCTCGGATCGAACAGCCGTATCAGAGGCTCCTCTCTGATTGCCACCCCTACCTCCAGAAATTCTCGGGGGCCTACCTCTAGCCATTGTTCCACTAGGTCTTGCACCTTGCATCTTATTCTTCTCATCTAGCTCCGTGCAATCTCTAATGAAGTGGTCCTTCGAACCGCATCCATAACAGGCCCTATTAACAGACTTACCCCAACATTCACCTAGGTGTCGTCTTCCACATTGGGGGCATTCAGGTCTCTCTTGACGATTATTGTCCACACTAGCTACCGAAGTAGCTCGGGAGTCCGTCGATGCTCGGGCTCTAATGGAAATTCCCGCAGTCACCCTCGACTTACTGGTGTCCTCCCTGAACCTCTTTACAGCCGAGAACGGAGCTTTACTCGTTGATCTTTTACGGTAATCTCTTGCTTCAAATTCAGCCTTCTTCTTCTCCTTCCCAAGTTCTTCCGCCTTGCAGGCTCGTTCGACTAGTGTCACGAACTCCTTTATCTCCAAAATTCCCATTAGTAACTTTAACTCTTCATTCAATCCTTCTTCAAATCTTTTGTACATAGCAACCTCATCAGCCACACACTCCGGGCATACCGATCAGTCTTACGAACTCATGTTCAGTATTCGAGATCTTGTCATACTGGCCTTGCTTGAGTTCCAAGAATTCCTTGCGCTTCGATCGATGAACTGTTGACTAATGTATTTCTTTCGAAATTCGATTGAAAGAAATCCCAAGTAACTCGTTCGTTTGGGACTATGGAAATTAAAGTCCTCCACCAATAGTAAGTCGAGTCTCGCAACAAGGATATAGCACACTTAAGACATTCATCGGGTGTGCATGGCAGTTCATCTAACACTCAAATGGTGTTATCGAGCGAACTCGCCTTTTCGGCATCATCAAGAACTATGGCCTTGAACTCCTCAGCCCGCTTCCTAATCAGTCTGGTGGTTTACTCAGCCTCACAGGATCGATGAATCAAGGCATTACGGGCTCTTGGGGTGGAGTATTTAAATTTGGGAATGGTTGGGCAGCGGGTTGGTTCGGGCATATTATGCGACCCACTCATTCATCATGGTGAAGAAGGCTTGTTTCGCCCTTCATTTTGATTATTCGCGGATGAATGAGGCTCAACAGCGGTTTCCTTGGGCGGAGCAGCCGCTACACTTTCAACATCATCCGCCAAGGGTCTCTATCCGGGTTCCATCGCTAATCAAAACAAAAATTTCAACCGTCGAAGTCATCACATTATTAAGCACTAACAATTTGGCATGTATAGCTACACTCACACGCTCTATGGTAGTCCTAGAACCGACTAAACCATAGCTCTGATACCAATTAAATGTAACACCCCAAACTCGTGACCGTCACGGATTTGAACATGTGGTGTTCTGGGCTTACTTCCCTTATTTCTCTCTTTGAAATATTTGATTTACATTCAGGCAGGCTAGCTAACTGCATCACTGTCACCTTAAAAATCATATCTCGAGTTACAGAATTCGAAAATCAGTTCTGTAAATTTTCTCTGAAACTAGACTCATAATACCATCTACACATTTTTTTCTAGAATTTTTGGTCAAGCCAATTAGTACAGTTTATTAGTTAAAGTCACCCATGCTACAGGGGTCAACTACACTGACCTTCACGCATTACGACCTGGATATCTTCTCGTACAGAGCTTCAATGCTCATGCCGTTTGTTTCTAATGAAACTAGACTCAAAAGGGAATCTGAAAATATAAGACAAGACTTCTAATTACTTCTGGATAATTTATGGTAAATTTTCAAAGTCGAGACAGGGGATCCAGAAACCGTTCTGGCCCTGTCTCACGAGAACTTTAATATCTCTCAGTATACTGCTCATATGGTCGTTTCGTTTCGTCCATATGAAAATAGATTCATCAAGGTTCAATTTCATAATTTATTCACTATTTAATTCTACTTCTACTATTTTTAGTGATTTTTCCATCTCACCTTACTGCTGCTGGCAGCATCTGTTACCAAAGCAAACAATGACTATTTCATAAATCTTCTATGGCCAACTATTACATCATACAGAATACAAACTATGGCCACCTTATCAAAATTTAGGTTTCTAAGGCTCGTAACTATAGGTTTAGAATCACACTCAACCAACCACATAGGCCATTTTCGCATGGCTTAAAGTTTACAACCCACAATTCAACAAAACAAAATAGCCTATACATGCCAAATGTTCTCCTAGCTCAACTACGAAGACAATACCAAAAGATTTCCAGCGGTGTGATGACTTCAACGACGGTTCCGAGCCTTAACAATACGAGTCCAAGAGACCTAAAATGGGTGACAAGAAAACACCGAGTGAGTTTATAACTCAGTAAGTCATAAGCATTCAACAACCATCCATTGATAAAGTTATCACAACATGAAACAATAAACGAGGCTAGGTACTCATCCATATCGAAACTATACCATAATTCCTCGGACCTTTCGGTTCAATCTCATACCAAGTCATACATCCACATTTCATATTCTATACAATAAGATATTTGAGGCACTTTACACACCAACTCATTCACACCACAATCATACAATTGCAATCATCACATAGATCTAAAGCTTACCAAGCTCAACCCCGAGCATGAACGTATTTCCTATTCGTCATGAGCTCAAGGTACTTACCCGATCCGCTGTCCATACTCAACTCGATGGAGACACACCTCCATATAATTGTTCGATCGGAGATATATATATATATATATATATATATATATATATATAATACGCATACACAGTGCTTAATACTCGATTTACGCACGATTAGTGCCATGCGATTTAAGCCCGCACACATAGTGCCATACCCTTGAGCTCGCACACCCAGGTCAGTATATTTCCAGCATGCACACTTAGTGCCATATATTTCCAGCATGCACACTTAGTGCCATATATTTCCAGCATGCACACTTAGTGCCAATCTCACACCGTACACACGTATTGCCTTTTACTTAGTGCCGAAAGCAAACTTTCTACACATTTCACTATTTCTTTTACATTCAACAAATGTCATCACTCCATACACATACATTTTCATTTATATATATATCATCCCATTAAACACAATTGCATAGATTTTACAATCATTTAAGCAATATCAAACATATGTGCTTAATGACTTACCTTGTTTTGGGTAGAACGGTTCCAATTCGGCTACTCGTTTGCTTTCTCCTTTCCTTTGTCCGATTTAGTTCCCCTTTGCTCTTGAGCTAAATCAAACAATTTACCTCTCCATCAAACACAAACATACGGCATTCACATACATTATTATGATTATTGCTGAATACTTAACACAACTAAGCTGAAAATTTACTCAATCTTATCTTAATTTATTGCTACTTATTTTTCAAAATTTCCAATACAAGGTATTTAACACCTATGCCCATTTATACCCCATATGGCCAATGTATGTTGGAAACATGTTTTCCTTTGCCCATCACATCCATCTTGGCCGGCCACTATAGAATAATTTGGGCAATTTTGACATGCAAGTCCACCTTTGTGTCAACATGCACAAATAAGCCATTACAATTTAGCCTATCATTTTTCACCATGTTTCACCTTGATCCCTATTTAATAATTTCTCATACAATTGGTAAAATTAGAGAATGAAACTTCCACATATGCATGCACACACATAGTAAGCATAAAATATAACAATTAATTATTTTTATAACTCGGGTTTGTGGTCCCGAAACCACTTTCCGACTAGGGTCACATTAGGGATGTCACATAATTTAATATTTTATTCAACCTCAAACTAAATTTCCACAATTTTTGGTGGATTTTCAAAGTCGAACTGCTACTGTTGTCCAAAACTGTTTTAGTGTAAAGTGATGATACTAAGTTTATAACACATTTACAAATCATTTCCACCATCATGGTAAAAATACTTTTTTTTTTCATACATCACAAGCCTAGACCCCTAATCACAAGGTCATCACAATTTCAATCTTATAAGCATGACTTACGTATTTGCATCCTTACCAAATGTGCATCATAAACCGAAATCATTTCTCACGAGTTTTGCGTACATACTTGTATCACTTCGTAACGTAATCATACATTATCACAACTTTGATATAATTTTTGAATTACCAGTTGAACCACTTGGAATACTAAAGGATACTCAAAATCATCATACACATAATAGGGTGCCAAAGCCATGTCCCAAACGTGGTCTTCTATGGGATCACACATTGATGCCAATAGCCCAGCTACGATCTTACACGAAGTCTCATAACGGTGCCGATGCCATGTCCCAAGCATGGTCTTATACGGGACCTCATATTGATGCCAATGCCATATCCCAGATATGGTATTATATGGGATATCATACTGATGCCGATTCCATGTCCCAAACGTGGTCTTATACGGGATCTCTTATCGATGTCGATGCTATATCCTAGATATGGTCTTACATAGGATCTCATACTAATGCCAATACCATATCCCAGATATGGTCTTACACGAAATCTCATCTCGATGCCAATGCCATATCCCAGGTATGGTCTTATACGGGATCTCAATACTCACATGTCATGATATCTGTATCTTAGCTATTCCTAGGGTTCAAGTGGGATTTCTGAGACACCAACTTTTGTCGAGTACTCATTGAGACATCATGAATCAATTTCATAAAGATAAATACATATACATATACATTTCATGCAATATTTAATTATTAAACATATAATAATAACATGTTGCATTATTTTCATACAAACTTACCTCGACACCAAAATGGCAAAAAGGGACCTAACCGTCAATTTCTCGTTTTCCCCCTATTCTAGGTCTGAACTTCTTTTTCTTTGATCTATAATATCACATTTAGTCTATTTATTAGTCACATTAGTCAATGTGATCCAAAAATCATACCATGAAAAAATTACATTTTTGCCCCTAAACTTTATCATATTTACACTTTTGCCCCTAGGCTCGTAAAATGATTTTTATTCAATTTCTTTGAACTTTAAGCCTAGCCAAATCATTTTCATAATTGTAGCATCCCAAAATTTTCACTAAATCACACTTTTATGACAAATTTTATAATTTTTACAAATTAGTCCTTTTTAACGTTTTCACCAAAAACTACTTAGTAAAAGTCGTTTAACACACAACAAACATTCATATTCCTCCCTTAAACATCAAAATACACATGTAGCACATGGGTGAAATTTTAAACATCAACCCTAGCTCAAATAAATGGTAGAAATAGATAGATCTTGTTACGGGGATTGCAAAAACGTAAAAATCATTAAAAATAGGGCTAGAACGGACTTACAATCGAGCTTAGAAGCTTGAAAAACCCTAAAAATGGTTTCTTAAATAAAATTTTCGACAAAGGGGTTGAAGATGGAAAAAATTTGCTTTTAAATTTGTTTTTAGTTCATTTTAATAACTAAATGACCAAAATGCCCTTAATGAAAAACTTTGGAAACATGCTTAACCATGTCCATTTTATCCACCAACTTAACCTATGGTCTAATTACCATATAAGGACCTCAAATTTAAAATTTCATAACAATTGGACACCTCTAACATGTAGAACTCAACTTTTGCACTTTCTACGATTTAGTCCCTTTAACTATATTAAGTGCCCAAACGTCAAAATTTTTAAACGAAATTTTCATGAAATCACTTCATAAAATTATATACCATAAAAATATAATAAACTTTGTCAAATTTGTGGTCCCGAAACTATTGTTCCAATTAGGCCCAAAATCGGGCTGTTACAACTCTCCCCATTTGGGGATTTTCGTCCCCGAAAATCTTACCAGAAGAAGTTGCTTCCAACTATTATGAATTACTTTCACAAATTTCTCAGAATCACAAATCATATCAACCAAAATCCAGATAACATCTTCCTTTTTAGAGATAAAATAATCTTGATACGAAGTCTATAGCAATTCTACTTCTTAATCACTCCTGTACCATCACTGACTGTATTAGTCCTGAGTATACTTGGTTACCGACTTTTATCTATTAGCAAATCAGCATCTGAATACGGATCCAAAATATCATGTAACATACGGAATTACTAACACATCCACTGTACATAACTGCACATCTTATTACTTTTGGAATAAAAATATAATAAAAATAAAATTTTCCTCGTCGGATTTATGGTCCCGAAACCACTGTTCTAACTAGGCCCAAAATTGGGTTGTTACAATTATCCCATTTATGAGATAATAGATGATAGTGGCATGGTATTTGGTGTAATTAATAAGTATTTTAAAGGCTAATTTAGGAAATTAACAAATAATGCTTAATTAAATAAAAAAAACAAAATTTTGGTTCATTCACCTTCTTCATTGCCAAAATTAAAGGAAAGAAAAAGCCATAGCTAGGGTTTTCATTCGGCCAAGCTTCCATTGTCCATTTAGGTATGATTTTTGTCCCGTTTTTAATGATTTCTATGTTTTTGAGATTGTTGCAGCTTAATATAGCTAGCCTATTGATGAATACATGTGTATTTTGATGTTTGATGATAGAAAATTTATGCTTGTTGTTAGATAAACAACATTTGTAAAGTGATTTTTTGACAAAATTGTCATTTAGGGATTTAATTGAGAAATGTTGAAATTTTGTGGTTAAATTGTGAAATAAATGAAAAATATGGGTTGCTATGGGGATATATGAAATTCGGCTATCATGGGTAGGGACTAAATTGCATGAATTTGTGTTTTTATGAGATAATGACTAAATTGTAAAAATGTTGAAATATTAAGGGCAAAAGTGTAAAGTTGCCTTAAGATATATTTTGGGCTAAATTGAATAGAGTGATATTAAATAAGTTAATTTTGATTACATATAGATCAAGAAAAGCGAAATTCGGATTTAGATCGGGGGAAAAATAAGGTTTTGGACTAGTCAATCCGTTCCGTCGTTTTAACAATCGAGGTAAGTTCGTATGTTAATAAGCATTATTATAATTGTGTTTTAAATGCCTAATATTGAATAAATTGTGTATACGACTTGTGGATATGTTCAACAACGATTCGACATTGAGAAATCCCGGTTGAACCTTAGGAATAGATTAGGATATGAATGACATGTCATTAGGGTTTATGTGATTTGGGTGTAACATCCCTTACCCGTATCTGACGCTGGGACAGGGTACGAGGCATTACCGGACTTAAACACTTACATTCATACAAAACTGAACTATAAAATTTCGTTCAATTTAAAAACTTTTCAAACACATCCATATTGTAACACCCCTATCCCGTAACCGTCGCCAGAATAGGTGAGGGCATTACCGGATTTATAACTCAAATCGGAATAGTAAGACTTTAACTTATCAATCGTCAACATCATTCAACACTAATCCAACATATCATGCTTAAAACAATTATATAAGCTTATACTAAAGTAACCATTCCATGTAGTCACATATATATAAGCATCTAAATACCACTTACAAATTAATCACATTTCAACATTCTTATCAACTCATCCATAATTACATATCATTCAAACCAAAATACCAATTATAAATTTTAACACTAAATGCACACATCATATAATGCTTTCGTATCAAACCAACTTTTCTCATATCAAGCCATATCACATAGCTTGATCATAATACTCAAAATTCATCTCACATCCATATAAACAAGTGACCATATAATCAACTTATTAACTAGCTTATACATGCCATATTACCCAATTTCAAAGAGTTCAGGAATACCAATTGCCTCCTGAATAGTGTGATTAAATCTTCGATGACTTCCAACCTGAGTGAGTATTCGAATCACTGTAAAAGACGGAGAATAGACAGAGTAAGCTAATAAGCTTAGTAAGCTCGCATAATTATCAGCACTGTATAAAAGATTTAACATAAAGCTTGTCATTTTAAGCAATAAGATTGCTTTTAAACCAGCCTCATCTAATTCAATATTTATTTCCTCAACAGTCATGTAATTCATGTGTAATGTATCCCATCTACTCACGTGTCATATAAATTTATCAATGTTACTTGCTTGTCAAGTGTACTATGTATACTGTCTTGATTTGTATCATCATTTCTATTCTCATGACATCATATTTACTGATTGAACCCTTGAGACCAACATCGAAACCACAGATCTTGCATACTAAATGCCATATATGTGACTAAACCATTTATATCACATATTACCAATACAATATCAATATCATAGAATTCACATAGCATTGGGTCGATTTATTTCATTATGTATAACCTGTAACACCTTTATATAACCGATAGTAGAATTATACTCGTATAAATATTAACTCATCAGTAATATCAATAATTCATAATTTGTAACAAATAATCATTTTACTTACTTACCTAATTTTGAATAACAAATAAAATAGGCCATACCTAACCATCCAACTCGTCTTACACATTCTGTACCACATTGGCACCCAATTTTGTAAGCATCGAGCATAAAGTAATACACCGATATAAACCTGCTAGGAATAAGCCTGATAAAACTCACCAGCTCAAGGCACGCTAGGCTTTTAGCTTTGAATCATTCACCCAAGCACAAGGCACGCTAGACCCAAGGTCGATATTTATTCACCGGCAATAAGCACGCTAGGCACGGCTTAGATCAAATTCTCCGGCACATAGCACGCTAGGCTAGAAACCGAATATCATTTATTCACAATCAACTCAAGCACACTTTCATTCATACATTTTCCATTCAATTTCTCAATATCAAAACTTAATCCAAACAACTCAAACATTCCCATTCTATCCTTACTACATTCGGCTATAATTCATTTAGCCATATATCCAAAATTAACATTTTAAACAAATTCTTTTATTCAAACAAGAACATTTAAATTTCTTATAGACTTACTACATGGTATCGTATATAGATATATATAATCATATCATTTTACTCATCCAATTTGTACATCTATCATGCAACCTTCTTTACCATTATAAATCACACAGCTTTACGATCAATAATATTAACCCTATAGGTTTGATACTCACCTGCTCAAATTCAAATTTATAAATCCTAAATACTTCTCAAAAAATTCAGGGCAAAAATACTTTCAACCATTTCCAATTACTCGAAAAGTCGTACACTTAGTGCCAATAGTTATTCAGCATTATATATTGAATTCGCACACTTAGTGCTAGATACTTAAGCTTGCACACTTAGTGCTCAATAATCAGACCCGCACACTTAGTGCAATTTTTACATCTATCACTTTTTATACTCGCACACTCTGTGCCGAAATTCAATTACTCACTATTCATCAATTCAAATTTATCAACTTTATTTGCATTCGGCAACCTCAACTTTTTTTTATATATACATTTCAATTTGGCACATATATGTATATATAGTATTTAATTTAATCAACAACAAATATTTCCTTAGTAACTTACCACATACAAGGCATTTAATTTATCATATATTAAAGCTCAATTAACTCCAATATACATTTACTCAACCACAAAGTACTTCATTACTTTCAAACACAAGACCGAATATATATTATGGCATTCCATCATCATGTAATATTAATATAATCAAGTACAAAGGTATTTAACATATCTACCATTACATACTTACAATTTGGCGATTACCCATCATTTCTTATATCATATAATTTTTTAACCATACGAACTTACCTCGTGTCCGCTTAACTATTAAGTCTACTTTACGATTTTTCCTCGATCAAAATCTTGAATTAGTTTGGCTTGATCTAAATTTAACCAAATTTAATTCAATTATTCACTAACATAATCAATTAAATACATATACAAGTATTTTGGCCATTTTGCAAAATAGCCCTTATATTTCCAAACTTTAACAATTTAGTCCTTAATGCATAATTATGCAAAATACACAAAACCCCAATATACATGTATTTAGCGAATTTTCTATAGTATTTAAACAGCCCATAATTTCATTTTATTCACATTTCTAACCACAAAATTCTATCTTTTCAATTTAATCCCAAATACTCAATTTCATCAAAAATCTCTTCATAAAACTTGTATATCTATAAACAACCATCAATAATTTAACAAGAAATATTAAAAAAAACACGCACTCATCAATGGCACATTTCAAAAACACAACCAATTTCAGAAATTGAAATACGGGTCAGTTAAACCGAGCTGTAACGAGCTCAAAAACATAGAAATCATTAAAAACGGATCAAAAACCGTACCTAAATCCCTTAGAAAGCCATGGCCGAATGTTAAAGGTTCCAAAACCCTTTCTTTGTTTAATTATTTGGTTGAGGATGATGAAAACATAATAAAAATATCATATGGCTTTATTTTATTAAGCATTATTCCATAATTTACCAAAATACCCATGTTTAATAACCAAATAAATTATGAAATTCAAGGTCCACTACCGTCCACTCAAATATGCAATGGTATAATTACCATGCAAGGACTCCCATTTATAAAGCCATTATCAAATAAGTCATTTTACTAATGGCACACATAGTTTTCATTTTATGCAATTTAATCCTTTTTATCAAATTAACTATTTAATCGGTAAAATTTCTTCACGAAACTTTCACATAGTAATACTACCACACTATAAACATTATTAAAAATATAAAAATAATATTTTTACTCGGTTAAGGGGTTCTAAAACCACCTGTTCTGATTAGACTCGAAATTGGGCTGTTACATTGGGTGCTAGTCCGTACGTCCTATCGGTGGCTGAGTTATCCGGAATGTGTTGTAGATTCTCGTCAGCTTGTGTGAGCAGCACCATGTAACTTCGTCATGACTGTCAGCTTGTGTGAGCAGCCCGTTGATAGCTGGAGAGTGAGCATTATATGTCATATGAGATTGAGATAGCTTCAGCTATGAATTGGCACTTAGAGTGCGAGATTCCTTAGTATCTGATAGTATTCTGAATGGTTCAACAGGTATATCAAAGATATGAAATGGTGAGAAATAGATTCGTATCAATACAGGTATGTACGGGAACTATATAAGCATTGAATCTACGGAAGTTGTGAATTCATGGTTAATTGTGTGATTGAATATATATGTTAACATTGTGATTGAATGTTTTGTAGTATGTTATGTAACACCCCGTACCCGAGACCGTCGCCGGAGTTGGACGCGAGGGGTTAACGAGCTAAATCCACTTATTGCACCGACCAATTTAACATTTCCAGACAAGCTGGATAACTGCGTCACTATCGCCTTAAAAATCATATCTCGAGTTTCAAAACTCAAAAACTGATTCCGTAAATTTTCCCTAAATTTAGACTCATATATCCATCCGTGGATTTATTTCTAGAATTTTTGGTAGGGCCAATTGGTACAGTTTATTAGTTAAAGTCTCCCCTGATTCTGGGTTCGACTACTCTGACCTTCATGTATTAGGACTTGGATATCTCCCTGTACAGAGCTTCAATACTCATGCCGTTTCTTTCTAATGAAACTAGACTCAAAGGGGAATCTATACATATAAGGTATGACTTCTAATTGTTTCGGGATAATTTATGGTAAATTTTCAAAGTCAAAACAGGGGATCCAGAAACCGTTCTGGTCCTGCCTCACGAGAACTTTAATATCTCTTAATATACTATTCATATGATTATTTCGTTACTATCATATGAAAATAGATTAGTCAAGGTTCGATTAAATAATTTATTCACTATTTAATACCATTCCTACAAATTTTGGTGATTTTTCAAATCCACACCACTGCTGCTGTCAGCATTTGTTTTCAAGGTAAACTTTACCTATTTTGTGGTTTCCATGGACCAACTATAGTTTTGTCATACATAGGTCCACATATGATCATATTTAGCCATTCCAATGGCTGATCATTTGCCCAACACTTCCATTCCAGTCCATAGTCACATCATGAAACCATATATATACATAAACACAAATGGTCTAACGCCATACTCCACTTTTACGAGCCATTTTCGCATGGCTGTACACATATACATCACAAAAAGTACTTGAAAACAACAAAGGGTAGTCCTATACATGCCATATCCCGAGTTCAACTAAAAGAGTACCAAAAGGGCTTTGATAGTGTGGATGACTTTGACTTTGATGATCCCGAATCCGATAGCTAACGAGCAAAATCTAGAAAACAAAGAGCCAAAGCAACGGGGTAAGCATTTTAATGCTTAGTAAGTTTCAAGTAATGAAATCGGCTTTGACTAAAGTATTACATTCACATAGCTAAATGAATCACTTTATTAATACACATTCTCATAATCATACTTACTTCACACTTCATCAACATAAACACACATAAGGTATCAACCTATCTAAGAGCTGAAAGTTCGTTAGTCGATTGAACGATCACTATTTCAAACGAATCGACTTTTCCGATGCACATGCAAACATACCTTATCGTTTGGGCTTTTCGAGCGTACTAATTGAATTTATTACAGCACAAAACGCTCACCTTCAAACCAAGTTCCTTCGAAATTTAACCGGATATAACCACAAGCACCATTGCCTTGGTCTTAACCGGGTATAGCAACTTCGCATGAATGCCTTGGTCTTAGCCGGATATAACAACTTCATAAAAATGCCTTGGTCTTAGCAGGATATTAACAACTTCATACGAATGCCTTGGTCTTAGCCCGGATATAACAACTCGCATTTAATGCCTTGGTCTTAGCCGGATATAATCACTAGCATAATTGCCTTGGGATTTATTAGGGTATCATTCAAATGCTCATGCACACATATATCAATAATCATGACACATCCATATTTCATTTTCGTTACTGAGGCTCAAACACAAAACATTTATCAAACCTTTCCAATTTCGGCTTAATAGCCACACACATAAAGAGCATAATTTTTATTGACTTTATAACGTAGTCCCTACGCACATTCGGCTATCCGCCATAATATGATAAGTCATTTCAATATAATTCAAGTAGGGTCATTACTCGAAGACTTACCTCGGATGTTGTCGAACGGCTTCTACGGCTATTCGATCACTTTTTCCTTCCCTTTATCGGATTTAGCTCCCCTTTGCTCTTGAGCTTAACGAACACAAGTAGAAGTATTCAATATTTTTACCAATAATGTTTACTTGTTAATCACATTCAGCATCTCATATCAACTCATTTATTATAATTTATCAATCGACTTTTAAACCAAAACGCCATTATAAGGCCGATTGTTCTTGGTCATACATACACACACACGTATGCATAAAATTTCATCCATACATGACCTATAGCTCATTCGGTCATTCATCACTCAAACCTATCAAAGCTTCATATTATACTTCCTTGGCCGAATACACATATAAGCACATTTAGTATTTGTATTTACTTCATGATACATTCGGCCTTGGCATGATTTCATTTAAAATCCTTATTAGCCACTTCACCCATCAATTATATCATCTACTTAATATTTCATACTTATCATGCTAGCCGAATATTATTTATTCAAGTTCAACATCTTCATATTCGGCATTAGCATCAAATATGATATCTAATTCTCCCCCACTTTGAATCTATGCATCCATTCATGTGGCCGAATATGCATGTCTAAGTTGAGGCCGATTGTATACTTAATACATTCCACAAGTATGGTTACTTGTATTGACTAATACCATTTTGTTTCAAGTTAAAAAAAATTCGGCTAATACACACATATACACAAGCCCATTCCTTTTCTCTATCATCCAAACAACTTATATGAACCTTTATCTAGTTCAAACTTCACCCATCCACAATTATTCATTAAAACACAAAGACAACAACCATTTTCCTCAATTTCTTCCATGGCCGGTTACCCAATGTCACCACATATTCAAGATTGTAACAAGGGCTAAGTAAGAAGCTTAGTAACTAGCTTAAAGTATGCTAATATTTCAAGAACTAACATGAAATCACTTACCTTATTCCAAGCTTAAGGGTGACCGAATGGCTATCTCCCTTCTTCCTTTGAGTTTCGGCCAAGCTAAAGAGGATGAACACTTTTTTTTCTTTTTCTTTCTCTAGTCACGCAATGGGAGCATGCATGGGACCATTTCTCTCTTTTTTTCATCACTCCTCCCTTTCATTATTTTATTTTTCCTTACATCATGCATTAGGCCAACATGTCTATGACATGTTTCCTTGCCCATCATCCTTGTCATGGCCGGCCACTAGGCTATTTTTAGGGAAATTTGACATGCAAATCCCTCATTTTCACAACATGCATTATTAGGCCACTTTGCATTTGCCTAGCACATTTCTAAATTTTCTCACATAAGTCCTACTAACTGAATTCACATGCAATCGACTAAATCGAAGCTTGAAACTTTCACACATTCATATTTACATATTCTAGACAATAATTATCACATTCAAATATTTTGGTGCCTCGATTTAGCGGTCCCGAAACCACTTCCCGACTAGGGTCGCTTTAGGGTTGTCACAACTCTCCCCCACTTAAGAAATTTTCGTCCCCGAAAATATTACCGGTAAATAGGTTTGGGTATCGTTCTTTCATAGAGTTCTCGGGTTCCCAAGTAGCTTCTTCTATCCCGTGTTTGAGCCATAACACTTTCACTAGCGGAACCCTCTTGTTTCGCAACTCTTTCACTTCACGTGCTAGGATACGAATCGGTTCTTCCTCATAACTCATATTGGCTTGAATTTCAACCTCTGATGGACTAATTACGTGCGACGGATCAGATCTATAACGTCGAAGCATCGAAACATGAAAGACGTCATGAATCTTTTCGAGCTCAGTGGGCAAAATCAAACGATACGCAACTGGACCAACTCGTTCGGAGATTTCGTACGGCCCAATGAATCTCGGGCTCAACTTGCCCTTACAGCCAAATCTGAGTATCTTTTTCCAAGGCGAAACTTTAAGAAACACTTTATCTCCCACCTGATACTCAATGTCTTTTCGTTTCAAATCCGCGTACGACTTCTGACAATCGGAGGCTATCTTCAGACTTTCACGGATTACTTTTACTTTCTGTTCAGCATCTTTAATCAAATCCACTCCGAAAATTTTGCTTTCACCGAGCTCGGTCCAAAACAATAGTGTACGGCATTTACGCCCGTACAAAGCCTCGTAAGGTGCCATCTTAATACTTGATTGAAAACTATTGTTGTAAGCGAATTCAATCAAAGGTAAATATCGTTCCCACGAACCATTAAACTCAAGGACGCAACATCTCAACATATCCTCAAGTATCCGAATTACCGCTTCAGATTGACCATCGGTTTGTGGATGAAAAGCGGTGCTAAAATGCGACTTGGTACCCAAAG
Organism: Gossypium arboreum; assembly: GCF_025698485.1. Lineage (NCBI taxonomy): Eukaryota > Viridiplantae > Streptophyta > Magnoliopsida > Malvales > Malvaceae > Gossypium > Gossypium arboreum. The sequence continues at coordinate 122,387,996 of NC_069077.1, forward strand.
CTTCTTGCAATTTCTTCCAAAATCGCGAGGTGAATCTCGGATCTCTATCCGACACAGCAAAATCGGTATCCGTGTAATCTCACAATCGAGAAGCGTACAATTCAGCTAGTTTATCCAATGAAAATCCGTGCACGACGGGATGAAGTGAGCCGACTTAGTCGGTCTATCAACAACAACCCAAATCGCATCCTTCTTACTTGCTGACAATGGCAGTCCGGATACAAAGTCCATTGTGACTCGATCCCATTTCCACTCGGGTATCGTGATCGGCTGAAGTAATCCTGAAGGCACTTGATGTTCCGCTTTCACTCGTTGACATATTAAACATCTCAAAACAAAGTCGGAGATGTCTCGTTTCATGCCATGCCACCAAAATCGACGTTTCAAATCATTATACATTTTCGTACTTCCCGGGTGAATTAACATTCGGCTACAATGGGCTTCGTTCAGAATCATCGAAATGAGTTCCGAATTCCTTGGAACACACAGACGACTTCTGAACCTCAAACAATCATCATCATCAATTTGAAACTCTGATTCCTTGTTCGGAACACACTCAGCCCGTTTTGCAACCAATTCATCATCAACTTTCTGAGCTTCACGAATTTGATGAATCAACAAGGGTTTGGCCTTAAATTCGGCCACTAACACATTGTCGGGTAGAACAGACAAGTGTACATTCATTGCTCGTAAAGCAAACAGTGATTTACGACTTAAGGCATCCGCAACCACATTAGCCTTCCCCGGGTGATAATTAATGACAAGCTCATAATCTTTCAACAACTCAAGCCAACGCCTTTGTCGCAGATTCAAGTCTCGCTGGGTCATCAAATATTTGAGACTTTTGTGATCCGAAAATACATGGCACTTCTCACCAAATAAGTAATGTCGCCATATTTTCAAGGCGAATACGATGGCAGCTAATTCGAGATCATGGGTCGGATAATTTTTCTCATGTGGCTTTAATTGTCTCGACGCATAGGCCACAACTCGACCTTCTTGCATCAATACGCAACCTAACCCAAGTAGGGAGGCGTCACTATAGATGACAAACTCTTTGCCTGATTCGGGCTGCACTAAAATTGGAGCTTCCGTCAAATAAGTTTTCAGTTGATCAAAACTTTTCTGACATTTCTCCGTCCATTCGAACTTAACATCCTTTTGAAGTAGCTTCGTCATTGGTGTGGCTATCGTCGAGAAACCTTTTACAAATCGTCGGCAATAACCGGCGAGCCCCAGGAAGCTCCGAACTTCCGTAATATTTCTTGGAGGCTTCCAGTTAAGTATGGCTGAAATTTTGTTCGGTCGACTCGAATACCGATCACGAGATACCACGTGCCCCAAGAAGCTAACCTCTCTTAACCAGAACTCACACTTGCTGAACTTAGCATATAACTGCTTATCCTGTAAAATTTGCAACACTAATCTCAGGTGTTCAGCATGTTTGGTCTCATCTCTTGAATAGACCAAGATGTTATCAATGAACACAACTACGAACCGATCCAAATATGGTCTGAAGATCCGATTCATCAAATCCATAAATACCGCAGGGGCATTAGTGAGCCCAAACGGCATCACTAAGAATTCGTAGTCTGAAGGCAGTTTTGGGTATGTCCGAATCTCGAATTCGCAACTGATAGTAGCCCGATCTCAAATCTATTTTTGAGAACATTGAGGCTCCTTCAGTTGATCGAACAAATCATCGATCTGTGATAGCGGATATTTGTTCTTTATTGTCACTTTATTAAGTCGGCGATAGTTGATGCACTGACCTCATGGTTCCGTCCTTCTTTTCACAAACAACACCGGTGCACCCCAAGGTGAAAAACTCGAGGCGAGCAAAACCTCTATCCACCAACTCTTGCAATCGAGCTTTCAACTCCTTTAATTCCGTTGGTGCCATACGATACGGAGCTATCAAAATTGGGCGGTACCGGTACCGATTCGATGCCAAACTCTACCTCCGATCGGTGGTAAACCCGCAATTCTTCGGGAAAAACATCCGGTATTCACAAACCACCCAGCAGATTCGGGTTTCTTTTCTAACTCCTTGTCATCAAGTACATCGCCAGGTATGCTTCGCACCCCTTTCTTACGTATTTCTGGGCCAACATTGCTGATATTACAGCTGGTAACCCCTTTAAGTCCGTAGACTCAACTCGGATTATCTCGTTATTTGCGCACCTCAAATCAATAGTCTTGCTTTTGCAATTTACAACCGCATCGTGCATGGTCAACCAATCCAAACCGAGGATAACATCAAATTCATCAAACGGCAACAGCATCAAGTCCGCCGAAAAACAAGAACCTCGAAATACTAGGGGACATTTCTTACACACTTTGTTGACAAGCACGTAATGACCCATAGGGTTTGACACCCGAATTACAAACTCAGTAGACTCAATAGGTAAAGTCTTACTGGATGCTAAGGTTTCGCATATATAGGAATGAGTAGAACCAGGGTCAATCAAAGCAATCACATTAGTATCAAAGAGAGTAAAAGTACCGGTAATAACATCTGGCGAGGAAGCATCCTCGCGTGCGCGTATGGCATAAGTCCTAGCAGGAGCACGAGCCTCAGATCTAGTTGTAGCATCTCTTACCCTCTCTGACCGCCACTAGCATTGCCCGTATTTCTAGATGGCCTACCTCGAGCAGTGGTAGCACCTGGTTTCCCACTCTGACTTACATTTTGTTCGAGACAACCTCGGGCAATCCTTGATAAAGTGGTCGGTGATCCACACTTATAGCGAGGCGATCACGGAACCTCTGACTCCCGAATGCCATTTATCACAATGTCGACACTCGCTTACGTCTCGGCGTTCATTCGAACACCGAGACCGAAGTGCCTCGTGTACCCAGAAGTCGATCATGATCTCGTCTAAAAGGCCCGGCGCCTCTAGACCGCCCACATCATCTCGAAATCTCTTGATGCTGTTGAAGAGACTTTCCGAGGACCTTTACGAAATTCTCCGGTTCCCACTTCAACTTTTTGTTTTTCTTTTCTAAGCTCTTGACTTTACAAGCTCGCTCTACAAGTACTACGAACTCTCGTATTTCAAGAATGCCAACGAACATTCTTATATCTTCATTCAGCCCATCCTCGAAGCGTTTACACATGATAGCCTCGGACGAAACACATTCCGGCGTATCTACTAAGTCTAACAAATCTTCGCTCGTAGTCAGTAACTGACATAGAACCTTGCTTAAGCTCAAGAAACTCCTTCCGTTTTTGATCAACAAATCTCTGACTGATATACTTTTTCCGAAACTCAGTTTGGAAAAACTCCCAAGTTACTTGCTCTCGGGGCTGTGAAGTCGAGTACTCCACCAATAGTAGGCAGAATCGCGTAGCAAGGAGATGGTACACTTTAGGCATTCATCGGGTGTACAAGATAGCTCATCGAGTACACGGATAGTGTTGTCCAACCAAAATTCAGCTTGCTCGGCATCGTCGCTATCCGTAGCTTTAAATTCAGTAGCCCCATATTTTCGGATTACATCAACTGGGGCTTACTTGACCTTATTTGGTCGATTCTGGGAGGTATTATACGTCTTGAGGGTTGCATTAGTCGAGAATGGAGGTTGTGGAGCAGTAGTATTAGTTCGAATGTATTGGTTGAACCAATCATTCATCACGCTATAAAAAGCTTGCCTAGCCCCATCATTCGGATTGCTAGCAATAGGTTGAGAGTCCGCCGGCACTGTCCCTTGTGCGGGAGCAGGCGCCACACTCTCCACATCATCAGCTATTGCTCGGTTGGGATCGGGATCCATTACTATAAATAAACACAAATTCAAGATGTCAGAAATCACCACACTATCAATTAATCACATAATGGCATGTATAGCTAGACCCAAACGTATTACGGTAGTCCTAGAATCGACTAAACCGTAGCTCTGATACCAATAAAATTGTAACATCCCGTACCCGAGACCGTCGCTGGAGTCGGACGTGAGGGGTTAACGAGCTAAATCTACTTATTGCACCGACCAATTTAACATTTCTAGACAAGCTGGATAACTGCATCACTGTCGCCTTAAAAATCATATCTCGAGTTTCAAAACTCAAAAACTGATTCCGTAAATTTTCCCTGAATTTAGACTCATATATCCATCCATGGATTTATTTCTAGAATTTTTTGTTGGGCCAATTGGTACAGTTTATTAGTTAAAGTCTCCCCTGATTCTGGGTTCGACTACTCTGACCTTCATGTATTACGACTTGAATATCTCCCTGTACAGAGCTTCAATACTCAGGCAGTTTCTTTCTAATGAAACTAGACTCAAAGGGGAATCTATACATATAAGGTATGACTTCTAATTGTTTCGGTATAATTTATGGTAAATTTTCAAAGTTGAAATAGGGGATCCAGAAACCGTTCTGGCCCTGTCTCACGAGAACTTTACTATCTCTTAATATACTATTCATATGATTGTTTTGTTACTATCATATGAAAACAGATTCATCAAGGTTCGATTACATAATTTATTCACTATTTAATACCATTGCTACAAATTTTGGTGATTTTTCAAATCCACACCACTGCTGCTGTTAGCATCTGTTTTCAAGGTAAACTTTACCTATTTTGTGGTTTCCATGGACCAACTATAGTTTTGTCATACATAGGTCCACATATGATCATATTTAGCCATTCCAATGGCTGATCATTTGCCCAACACTTCCATTCCAGTCCATAGTCACATCATGAAACCATATATATACATAAACACAAATGGTCTAATGCCATACTCCACTTTTACGAGCCATTTTCGCATGGCTGTACACATAAACATCACAAAAAGTACTTGAAAACAACAAAGGGTAGTCCTATACATGCCATATCCCGAGTTCAACTAAAAGAGTACCAAAAGGGCTTTGATAGTGTGGATGACTTTGACTTCGATGATCCCGAATCCGATAGCTAACGAGCAAAATCTAGAAAACAAAGAGCCAAAGCAACGGGGTAAGCATTTTAATGCTTAGTAAGTTTCAAGTAATGAAATCGGCTTTGACTAAAGTATTACATTCACATAGCTAAATGAATCACTTTATTAATACACATTCTCATAATCATACTTACTTCACACTTCATCAACATATACACACATAAGGTATCAACCTATCTAAGAGTTGAAAGTTCGTTAGTCGATTGAACGATCACTATTTCAAATGAATCGACTTTTCCGATGCACATGCAAACATACCTTATCGTTTGGGCTTTTTGAGCGTACTAATTGAATTTATTACAGCACAAAACGCTCACCTTCAAACGAAGTTCCTTCGGAATTTAACCGGATATAACCACAAGCACCATTGCCTTCAGGTCTTAACCCGGGTATAGCAACTCGCACGAATGCCTTCGGGTCTTAGCCCGGATATAACAACTCGCACAAATGCCTTCGGGTCTTAGCCCGGATATTAACAACTCGCACGAATGCCTTCGGGTCTTAGCCCGGATATAACAACTCGCACGAATGCCTTCGGGTCTTAGCCCAGATATAATCACTAGCATAATTGCCTTCGGGATTTATTCCGGGTATCATTCAAATGCTCATGCACACATATATCAATAATCATGACACATCCATATTTCATTTTCGTTACTGAGGCTCAAACACAAAACATTTATCAAACCTTTCCAATTTCGGCTCAATAGCCACACACACAAAGAGCATAATTTCAATTGACTTTATAACGTAGTCCCTACGCACATTCGGCTATCCGCCATAATATGATAAGTCATTTCAATATAATTCAAGTAGGGTCATTACTCAAAGACTTACCTCGGATGTTGTCGAACGGCTTCTACGGCTATTCGATCACTTTTTCCTTCCCTTTATCGGATTTAGCTCCCCTTTGCTCTTGAGCTTAACGAACACAAGTAGAAGTATTCAATATTTTTACCAATAATGTTTACTTGTTAATCACATTCAGCATCTCATATCAACTCATTTTATTATAATTTATCAATCGACTTTTAAACCAAAACGCCATTATAAGGCCGATTGTTCTTGGTCATACATACACACACGTATGCATAAAATTTCATCCATACATGACCTATAGCTCATTCATCATTCATCACTCAAACCTATCAAAGCTTCATATTATACTTCCTTGGTGAATACACATATAAGCACATTTAGTATTTGTATTTACTTCATGATACATTCGGCCTTGGCATGATTTCATTTAAAATCCTTATTAGCCACTTCACCCATCAATTATATCATCTACTTAATATTTCATACTTATCATGCTAGCGAATATTATTTATTCAAGTTCAACATCTTCATATTCGGCATTAGCATCAAATATGATATCTAATTCTCCCCCACTTTGAATCTATGCATCCATTCATGTGGCCGAATATGCATGTCTAAGTTGAGGCCGATTGTATACTTAATACATTCCATAAGTATGGTTACTTGTATTGACTAATACCATTTTGTTTCAAGTTAAAAAAAAAATTCGGCTAATACACACATATACACAAGCCCATTCCTTTTCTCTATCATCCAAACAACTTATATGAACCTTTATCTAGTTCAAACTTCACCCATCCACAATTATTCATTAAAACACAAAGACAACAACCATTTTCCTCAATTTCTTCCATGGCCGGTTACCCAATGTCACCACATATTCAAGATTGTAACAAGGGCTAAGTAAGAAGCTTAGTAACTAGCTTAAAGTATGCTAATATTTCAAGAACTAACATGAAATCACTTACCTTATTCCAAGCTTAAGGGTGACCGAATGGCTATCTCCCCTTCTTCCTTTGAGTTTCGGCCAAGCTAAGGAGGATGAACACTTTTTTTTTCTTTTTTTCTTTCTCTAGTTACGGCAATGGGAGCATGCATGGGACTATTTCTCTCTTTTTTTTTTTCATCACTCCTCCCTTTTATTATTTTATTTTTCCTTACATCATGCATTAGGCCAACATGTCTATGACATGTTTCCTTGCCCATCATCCTTGTCATGGCCGGCCACTAGGCTATTTTTAGGGAAATTTGACATGCAAATCCCTCATTTTTACAACATGCATTATTAGGCCACTTTGCATTTGCCTAGCACATTTCTAAATTTTCTCACATAAGTCCTACTAACTGAATTCACATGCAATCGACTAAATCGAAGCTTGAAACTTTCACACATTCATATTTACATATTCTAGACAATAATTATCATATTCAAATATTTTGGTGCCTCGGTTTAGCGGTCCCAAAACCACTTCCCGACTAGGGTCGCTTTAGGGCTGTCACATGTTATGTTCATATTCTTGATTGGTAACTGAATGGTGAGCTTCGCTTATTATTTCATACAAGCTTACTAAGCTTTATAGCTTACATTGTTTATTTTTTCGTGTTTTATAGTGAAATCAAAACTACTTCGGATTTGGGAATCATCGGAGATCTCATCACACTATCGAGCTATCACTTTGGTACTTTTGAATCTTTGTTTTTGGTTATATGGCATTTATAGGATTTGGTCATTTTGGTTTATATGATAGTAATGAATTTAACCATTTAAATTGGTGTGTAAATGTTATGTGGATTGTTATGTGTAGCCATGAGATTTGGTTTATTTTGGTATGTTTGGTGATGATTGTATATATGTGAAAAGGGCCTTTTGAAATATTGTGTAAAATTTCCATTTATATGATTGTTGTGAATTGGTAGTTGGAGTATTAAATGGTTGACATTTGAGATTGGTATGTTTGTGATTTTAGGTAAGATGATGCTTATATGAATTTGGTCTTATTGATGATTTGAGATTATGAGTTTTGGTATGAAATTGAATGGCACATTGTGGTATTTGTGTACTTTGTGTTGTGGTTATTGATATAGCATAAATTAAGCTTATTTGAGATTGGATGAATGCTTATTTATGCCATGTTTTGGTGCCATTTGGTTTGGTGTAGGTGTATGAATTTTAGGTGAGCCAAATGACTTGGTAAATAGCCTATTTTTGTCCACACGGGTAGAGACACGGTCGTGTATCTCAGCCGTGTGTGAAACACAGTCTGGTGACACGGCCGTGTGTCCCCTGGTATTGATTTAGAAATCAAGTCTGTATGCTCCACACGACCTAGCACACGGGCGTGTGACTTGGACGTGTGGCATAAGTTAGTATACCCTACAGGTTTGGCATGGCTTAGCACATGGCCAGGCACACGGGCGTGTGTGGCCATTTTGAAAGGCACACGGGAGTGTGGTTGGCCGTGTGGCTTAAGTCAGAGAGTTACACGGGGTCGGACATGACCATGTGATCCCATTTCGAATGTCTACACGGCCTGTGACATGAGCGTGTCTTTGGCCGTGGGAGACACATAGCTGAGCCATATGGGCGTATGTCCCCTGTATTTTGTAATATTTTCTAAGTGTTCCAAAATTTTTTTGAGTTTTCAGTTTAGTCCCGAACCACTCCTAATGCACATTTTGGGCCTCGTAAGCTCGTATTAGGGACAATGTGAATGATGTTGAATGATGATTTTCATGAAATTTGAAAATGTATGAGAAATGTATGTTTAAATGTATAATATGTTCGGTAACGCTCCGTGACCCTATTCCGGCATTGAATACAGGTGAGGGTGTTACAAAATGAATGTAAAATGATTTGGTACCATGCAAGTCTTGATACTAATCTGCCGTAATTTGACATGTCAAATTAGATTCTTCATTACACTTAATGAGCTTGCTCTTGAACAATTTGAAGGTATTTTTCGTGTTTTTACTTTGTTTTAGTTCTTTGCTTTAATAAGCGGATTAATGTGTTTTATGCTACTTTTGAGACCTGAATTGACCAAGCACCATAGGGACCCAACGTTTGATTGAGTATTGTAGGGAGTCAACAATGGTACAAACGTGAACAAAAAATCACCTAGAAGAGGGGTATCGTGATACCGAAGTATGGAAGTCATGATACCCCTAATAGTGCTAAAACGAAAAGGATTGAGGCCATCTATCGTGGCATCACGATACCAACCATACCTAACCTCCCAAGGCTCCCCTCTTTCAAGACTGACGTGGATATCACGATATCAAACCATGGCTATCGTGATACCCCTAACAAGTGGAGACAAAAAATGATTGCAGTGGTAGTCTTTGCCTAACTCCGACATCAATAAAAAATACACGCTGAAGGGCATTTTGGGCACAATTTTTTTGGTTGTAATCAGAACAAAAATCCTTCTTTTGATTGAGAGAAAAGAGAAGATTTTAGATTATTCATCTTTTACATCTTTTTAGCTTAGGGTTTTGTTACATTCTTTATCTTTTTAGGGTTCTTGCTTTACTTTTTCTGGTTTAGTGTTAAGTAGTTAGTTAGTTGGTTAATTAACATTGCAGCTTGGTGTTAATTGCTTTTAATACCTTAAATTTCCTTGTAGTTACACTTTAATCCTTCAACTTAATCCCATTCAACTTTGTTTTATTTTACTGGTTAAAAATAATTTCTTTGGTGTTTTTATTCATTTATCTTGTTGCCATTGTTTGTTCTCCAAGCTTTTGCAAGAAAGCTTGGTTTTTATTGCTTTACTTTGAGTTTAAGTTAATGCATTTTTGACTGATTATTTGTTGTTAGTGTCTGTAGATATGAGCATGAGTAGCTAAATCCTAAGTGGTTGGTTGATGGAAATGTTGGGTAGTTGATTTTTGAGTCAGAGGCCAAATTGCAAAATTTAGACTAAATCGAATAGAATTCAAAACTTAAGATTGAAGCCTATAAGCAAAAAATTAGATAAGTGAGACTAAGAGGAAATCTTATCGGGCAACAATTCGACTGTCCCAGGTTAGTTTGGTGTGCTTGAGAGATAAACTGGACTAATTTGTCTAATTTGGTAAAATTAAGGCCGAGAGGTAAAATTGAGCCAATTTAGGAGTATTAGCTATTTAGATCCTTAATTCAAAGGTTAACCAACAATGCGGGAATCAAACAATCGCTGCCTATTATCAAATTTGCTAGATTCATAGTTTGTGTGATTTACAATTTGGTCTTTTTCTGTGTTTAAATAATTAATTAGTTTAATTCACCTTCAATTATGATTTACCATAATATGACACAGAGTGAAGTTAGCTAGACTCCCAAATTGCATGTTATATATACTAAAATGACTTGGTCATAGAACTCTCTTACGTTCAATCCTTAGAATACTCGGGTGTTTCATTATAACACTAAAAATATTATAGTTGACCTGTCATACTTTGCAGTACATCACACGTAGATTGATTATTTTAGTGTTGATTCTCAGCCCTGATGCACACATGCCGACAGTTGAGGCAGCCAAGTTGTTGGCGCTGTTGTTGGGATTTCTTATTTGATTGAGTGGTTTGTGTGATTATTGTGTGCTAGTTAGGGAGGTAATTAGCAAAAACTAGGTTTATAGATACGATACTATTTTTTATTGTGTTTATTTGTTGCTTTGTTTGAAAATATTTTATTGATATGTTTACATTCTTTCTATTTTTAGGTTAGTGTATGACTCGAATTGACAACAAAATCTTACCATTCAAATCAGAATCGAAGCGTATTGTAACACCCCTAACCCGTACCCATCGCTGGAACATGGTTTTGGAGCATTACCAGAACATTCAGAATATTTTTCAATTAATCTACGTAAATTACTATTCATTTACTGAGATCATCCATAACGTCCCTTGATCGGGCCCTCGAGGCCTAATATGAGCATTAGAATCAAATCGGGACTTAATAGGGATCTCTAAGAATTTTTCGCAAAATTACAAAATTTTTCCAAGGTGCAGGGCTCACACGCCCGTGTAGTCTAAGGGACACGCCCGTGTGACCCTGAGACACGCCCGTGTTGGAGTCTGTGTTCAACCCTGTGTAACTCTTTGACTAGCACACACGACCATGCCACAAGCCCATGTACTAGGCCTTGTGGTTAATTAATTCAATTCAAAAATAGGTGCAGGTTTTACACAACCAAGGCACACGCCTGTGTTATAGGCCATGTGGCACACACAGCTGATACACATGCCCGTGTCTCTGCCCGTGTGCTAAATCTTGAGCATTATGTTTCTCAAAATTAAGGTGCAGGGAACACACGACCTAATCACATGCCCATGTTACCAGGTCGTGTGTCACACATGGTCTAGACACACGCCCGTGTGGACAAAATGAAGCCATTCCTAGCTTCATTTCTCACCCAAAACTTCACCCAAGACCTGTACTTGAAGCACACAACCAATACCAACCAATTCAAGCATTCAAATTGGGCAATTTCCATTAATCACAAGGCATATCACAACAAGCATACATGATTACAACCTTACCTTAGTTTAACTTAGGCATTCACAACATTTATCACATATTCTTAACATAACACATGTGTATATAAATATATATCATAAAAATCTACTTAGTCATAAAAAAATGAATCATTACTAGCCATTCCAATGGCTAGATTACAAAATAACATTTCAAGCCACTATTGGCCAAGTTGTCCTATACATGCCATTATACCAAAATGTTTTTTTGCTAATTATACCCAAAATGACTAGTTGATAGTGTAACGATGCTCCAGTGATCTCTAAACCTCGTGAGTTTTTGAGCACTATAAAACAGGGGAAAAAATCAGAGTAAGCATTACATGCTTAGTAAGTTCGTATAACGGAAACTAAGCTTGCCAATCCCGTTTATTAAATCTAAGCATACAATAACAAGTTTTCCATCCATTTGGCTAAATTGCCTAAACACATGCATTCAATCAAACATGTTAATCACCAAAAACTTCATCTAAATCAAGTAACATAGATGAGCTCATCAAGCAATATTCTTTCAAGTCATTATCATTTCATCTCAAGATTTTCATGCCATGACAAAAGTTTATGTCCGTTGAATCATTGAATTCCGATGGATGCTTAAGTAGTACACTCGAAGTGTACAATTCAATAATCCATCAATTTCTTATTTAAGGATATCCATTAGGGCACTTAAACAAGGAACACTCTCTCGAGCCACATATCATATAACATGATTACCAGTCCGGTTAAATCCTTTACATAACGTAAGCTCAGAGGAGCTCGATTAGGGTTACCAGTCCAAGCTAAACCCTAATCATAACGTATGCTCGAGAGGTATTACATCGGGATTACCCATCTGGGCTAAATATTTTCTATAGAAAGGATAATAGGATTACTCATCCGAGCTAAATCCTGTCCGCAACAAAAGTAGGACCTTATTAGTTTTGGGAAAGCGCATATAATCATTGGAATTTAGTATTCAATCAGGACTTAACTCTTTTTCACCATATCAAGCATGTATTAAATTTCTTATTATAGCATTCAAGTAATATACATAAATATAAGTCACATTCTATACAACACAACATTCAATTAAACATATTTACATGCCGGATTAAGTTACACGAACTTACCTTGACACTTGTTCGCGTAAAAAGTCTACTAATCCAAAACTTTTTCTTTTCCTCGATCTAACATCGAATTAGTGTTGTCCAAATCTATATAAATGAATTTAACCATCAATTTCACACATTTCATATTTAAATGGACTCAATTTACGTCCTAGGAAAAATTACCATTTTGTCCCTAACGTTTCTATGAATTTTGATTTCGTCCCTAGGCTTAGAAAATGAAACTTGTGTAAATTACTCCCTATTCCAAGCCTAGCCAAAGCCCCATTACAAATTTTCCAGCACATGTATCCATAAAATTTCATAATTTTTCATCAAATTTTACAAATTTTCATTTTAGTCCCTAAATCATGTTTTCATCAAAAATCACATTGTAAAAGTTGTTTATCTATCAATAATATTTCATTTTCTACCATAAATTTCTAATTTCCAGCATATATATCCATGACCCATTTTTCCTACCTTGATAACTTTTCAAATTAATCCTTCAAATAGAGAGATTAAGCTATCCCAGTTTCAAAAATACCAAAATTACTAAAAACGGGACAATGAAACTTACCCAATTAGGCCTTGAAAGTTTCTTTCCTCTCACCTAGGGTTTCCATGTGTTTTTAGGTTGAAGATGATGAAAATGAGATGGTATTTTCTTTTATCATCTTTTAATTAATTTAACCATTTCAAATTCCAATTTAGTCCTTGACCTTTTCTAATTTTTCCCTGGATGAGTCACCAAGAATCTACCTACTTTTCTTTAATGGTCTAATTACCATATAAGGACCTTTAGATTTGAATTCCATAGCTATTTAATCCTTATAGCTACTAGAATTCAACTTTCACATTTTATGCGATTTAATCCTTCTCGTAATTAAGCACTTAATCGATAAAATTTTTGTATCAAAATTTTCACACGACATGCCTATTATAATACAAACCATATAATAAAATGAAAATAAACCTTATTTTTGGGTTGAATTTGTGGTCTCGAAACCACTGTTCCGATATCATTGAAAATGGGCTGTTACACGTATATTGGCATATGCTAGAAGGGGTCAACTACCCAGAGAAGCCTCATATAAAATAAACTCAATCTATCCATAAATGCACAGTTCATCAAATTGAATATATCAACATGTAACTCATATTATCTAACAAACCTTTCATATATTCAATCATAAGATTAGACGTGTCTTTCACAAGTTTCTTCGATTTAAAGCTTATATGGTTTATGTACATACCTGTACCATCTCGTATCAATCTCATACTCAACCACATCTTTCATTTACTTGTTGAACCATTCGGAATACTATCAGTTACTAGGGAAACTTGCACCCTAAGTGCCACATATTTAGCTGAAACTATCTCGATCTTGTATCACATATATTGCTCACACTAGAGCTATCAACGGGCCTGTTCATACAAGCTGTCAGTCAAGACGTAACTACAAGGTGCTGCTCACACAAGCTGTCAAGTAACCGCAACACATGCCAGTGTACTCAGCCACCGGTAGGACGTACAGGACCAGCATCTGGATCACATAATCATAATAACCACTAATGACATGTCATTCGTATCCTGATCTATTCCTAAGGTTCAACTGGGATTTTTAATGCCAAATCATCATCGAAGTAATGTCGAACATGTTTGTAGTCTCGAATTCACAATTTATACAATATCAAAGCATTTGAAATACATTTATAACAAAACTTATTATATACAAACTTACCTGGAATGTAAAAACGATGACACGATTCAGCCAATCCGAAACCTTGTTCTTTCCTCGATCTAATTCCATATTTTGCCTTTCTTGATCTAAATATAATCAAAATTAACTTATTTAATTTTCTCTTTATTCAATTTAGTCCAAAACTCATATTAAGGAACTTTTACAAATTTGCCCCTAATGTTTCACAACTTTTACAATTTAGTCCTTAATTCTTAAAATCACAAATTCATGCAATTTCACCCAAAACCATGCTAGCCAAATTTCAATTAGGTCTCTAACAGCCCATATTTTTCATTTATTTCAAAAATTACCCACAAACTTTCCATATTTCTCAATTCAATCCCTAATTTGCATTTTCACTAAAAATCACTTAACAAAACTTGTATAACTATCATCAAACATTCATAATCTATCATAAATCATTAAAATACATGCTTATTCATCAAAATAAACTTCCTAAACTTTAAAAATTTTGCAAAATAGTCCTTAGGCTAGCTATACCTAGTTGCAACGATCTAAAAAACACAGAAATCATTAAAAACGGGACAAAAACAGACTGATAATTGAGCTAGGATGTGACAGCCCTAAAGTGACGCTAGTCAGAAAGCAGTTTTGGGACCGCTAAACCGAGTCACCAAATTATTTGAATGTGATATTTATTGTCTAAAATATGTGAATATGAATGTGCGAAAATTTTTAAGCTTCGATTTAGTTAATTGCATGTGAATGGAGTACATAGGACTTATGTGAGAAAATTTAGATATGTGCTAGGCAAATGTAAAGTGGCCTAATAATGCATGTTATAGAAATGGTGGGTTTGCATGTCAAATTGCCCAATATTTGAGCTAATGGCCGGCCATGCTATGAGTGGAAACATGTCACAAACATGTTATGTAGTGATGTATGTTAGGAACAATAAAATAATGAGTATGGGTAATAAAGAAATGGAAAAAGGAAAAGAATGGTGAGATTGTTTCTCCCCCTCCCCATTGCCGTGAATGTAAGAAAGAAAACAAAAAAATTGTCCATCTTTTCTCATTTCTCATGGTAGAATGTTCTAAGGAAGAAAGAAAAACAAGTTGTGTTCTTTGGTTCTTCTTGGCCGAATTGAAAGGAAGAAGAAGGGAGTGAAGCAATCGGTCATCTTAGGTCACTATTAAGGTAAGGAAGTTTGTACTAGCTCTTGAAATTTTAGTTGATATTGAGTGAGATATCAAGTGATTTTTGTAAACCATGACGAAATTTTGATTTTAGATTGAGTAAGGTTTTTGACTACTGATGTTAATAATGGTGAGCTTTGTTGTTTCATGTTAAAGTTAGGTGAATGATGATGATGGATGAGTGTTTGAACCATAAAAGAATTCGGCTACCTTGTTATGAACTAGGGCGAATGTGAGTTGGTAGTGGTTGAATATTGCATGCTTGGTAGAATGGTGGATGAAAGTGCGAATGTGGTATTTGGTTTGGCATGAAGTGATAATAAAGGTTTAAAAGATAGCTTAGGTTAATTGATACTCACTAATGAGTTGAATGGAAGCTTTGTTAAGTGTGAAATGAGTGGTAGAGAGAGAATTATGGACTATTGCGAATGTATGTTGGATTGATAGAGTATCCAAATTGATTTTATGTGTGTATGCATGACCGAATATAATCGACCACATGAATGAGTACGTGGGTTGATGTGTATGTTCGGCCATAGGTAAACATATTGATGGCTTTATCTTGACTTAGAAAATTCGGCTAAGGTGAATATTGGCTAATGTGTTGAGTTGATTCATGGTTTCATATGTATGTGACTTTAGTGTCTAATGTATATATATGGGCTAAGTACCTTGAGTTCCTCTTTTGATGCTCAAATGATTAAATCAATTTATTTGTAAAATTAAGCTCAAGAGCAAAGGGGAACTAAATCCGATAAAGGGAAGGAAAAAGTGGTTTAATAGCCATCGAAATAGTTCGACGACATCCGAGGTAAGTTTTGAGCAATGAGACTTAGTTTATGATTTGATTAAGTCATAATGTATGAGCATAACAAATATACAGATGATATGATGATTTTTACTTGAATTATATGTTGAGTTAATTAGTCTATACATTATGACGGTAGTTTGTATGTGCATAGAGATCGTGTTATAAAGCAAACTAAACCATGCTGTTTGTATGTGGCTAGTGAGCCGAAATGGGAATGCTTATCGTGACTTGTGTTTGAATTCTAATTATGAAAATGAAATTAGATGTGTCATGATTTATTGATATGTGCATGAATGTTTGGATGATAACCGGGCTAAGTCCTGAGAGCATTTGAGCTAGTGGCTAATTCCGGGCTAAGTCTCGAAGGCATTCGTGCGAGCTACTATATCCGGGCTAAGTCCCGAAGGCATTCGTGCGAGCTATTATATCCGGGCTAAGTCCCGAAGGCATTTATGAGAGTTATTATACCGGGCTAAGTCCGAAGGCATTTGTGCAAGTTACCATAACTGGGCTAAGTCCCGAAGGCATTTGAGCTAGTGGCTATATCCGGCTAAACCCCGAAGGTACTTGGTTTGAGAACGAGTGATGTTGCTGTAATAAGTTAGATTGATACGCTCGTAAAACCCAACGATGAGGTACGTTTCGTATATGCATTGGGGTAGTGATTCCGTTTAAATAATATTCGCTCAGTAAATTAATGAGCTTCCGGCCTTGGCTAAGTTGATCTTTTGTGTATGAATATAAGGGTCGGTAATGTGAAGTAAGTATGATATTGAGAATTTGTGCATATGAGATTATCCGTTTAGCCATATGAGATTATCCCTTTTGTTGTAGGTCATGTACCTTTTGGTTTTGTGTAAATTTGGATAGCCATGCGAAAATGGCTTA
This sequence comes from Gossypium arboreum, assembly GCF_025698485.1. Lineage (NCBI taxonomy): Eukaryota > Viridiplantae > Streptophyta > Magnoliopsida > Malvales > Malvaceae > Gossypium > Gossypium arboreum. The sequence goes on from NC_069077.1 coordinate 122,404,976, forward strand.
AGTATACTTTGATCATAGCATTATAATCGTTTTGTATGTTGTCCTTCGAGAGGTATGGAAATGTTGGTAATGGTTAGTCATGGGAATGGTTATTCATGATCACTTTTGGTATATGTATGACAAACTCTAGTTGATCCATGGAGGATCATGAAATAGGTAAAGTTTACCTTAAAAATAGATGCTGGCAGCAGCAGTGATGTGGATGTGAAAAATCTCTAAAAATAGTAGGAATGGAATTAAATAGCGAATAAATTATGTAATCGAACCTTGATGAATCTATTTTCATAGGAAAGTAACAAAACGCTCGTATGAACAGTATATTATGAGATGTTAAAGTTTTCTTGAGACAGGGCCAGAACAGTTTCTGGATCCCTAGATATGACTTTGGAAATTCATTATAAATTAACCAGAGACATTTAGAAGTCATTCCATATATGTATAGATTCCTTTTTGAGTCTAGTTTCTATAGAAACAAACTTCATCAGTATTGAAGTCCTGTACAGGGAGATATCCAAATCATAATGCATGAAGGTCAGTGTAGTCGCACCCTGTAACAGGGGAGACTTTAACTAATAAACTGTACTAATTGGCCCAACCAAAAATTCTAGAAAAAAATCTGTAGATGGAAATATGAGTCTAGTTTCAGAGAAAAATTACGAAACTGATTTTCGAGTTTTAGAACTCAAGATATGATTTTTAAAGTTCCAGTGACGCAGTTAGCCAACTGCCTAGAAATTTTTAAAATGGACTGTGAAAGCGAGTGATTTAAGTCTGCAAACCCCTCGTGTCCGACTCCGGCAACGGTCTCGGGTACGGGGTGTTACATAGGAAGCTTGGCCGATTATAGAGACCTAAAAATGGATTTTATTCTTACAATATTCGATGGTGGAAGAACATAAAATATGATAACATTTGTTGTTTAATTAATTTATTAACATGTATTTACAGTTTACAAAAGTAACCTTATTATGAAACCATTTAATATCATCCATTTTATGTCCATCTTTGTCCACTAAATATATTAATGGTCTAATTACAACATAAGGACCTCTACTATTAAATTTCATAGCCATTTAATACTTCTAGCTATTAGAACATCACTTTTGCACTTTACGCGGTTTAGTCCTTTTTATCAAATTAAGCATTCAAATGATAAAATTTCCTAACGAAAATTTCACACAAACTATCATGATGTAGATATTAAAATAATAATAAAATAATTATTTTGACATTATATTTGTGGTCCCAAAAGCACTGTTCTAATTTGACTAAAAATGACTTGTTACATATATTTTTTGCCTCCCTCAAATTGTGTATTTAAACTGATTACAATTACCTTTATATAGGCTAAACTTGGAATATTAAAGTGCCTAAAATATTATTGAAGTCCTTAGAGTTCGACTAGGACATATACTCCTAATTTCCCTAAAAAATGCAATTATTATGTGCAAGGACTTTTTGGGCTCCGCAGTGGCCATGTTGCAACACAGGCCTACAGTGTTGCAACATTAGAGCTTGATGTCACGAGCTGTGTCATGACATCGAGGGTAATTTCACTCCAGAACTTGTTTTTAGCTTTTTTCTTCAATGTTGAGACATCAGTATATTGGTGCCATGACATAGGCATTAGTTTTGGCCCAAATACGCATCTTTAGCTCCCGATTTATCCTACAAGACCATGTAACCTGCAACAGCCCATTTTTAGCTAAATCAAAATAGTGGTTTCGGAACCAAGAATCAAGGTCGTAAAATTATTTTAATATTATTGTTGGTGTTTACAGTATGTGAATTTATATGTGTGAATATTCCGTGAGCTAATTTTATCGTTTAATAGCTCAATTTGAGAAAAAAAAGGACTAAATCACGTAAAATACAAAACTTGCATTCTACTGTTAAAAGTGCTTAATTGCTATGGCTTATTAAATGAAAGGTCCTTATGTTTTAATTAAACCATTTTAATTGTGAGTGGACAAATATGGACATTAATATGATGATTTTAATATTGTTTCATTAAGGTTAAATTGGTAATTTTGAAATTTAACTTAACACAAATAAAATAAAAAACAATTTTAAGTTTAATTGTCATCTTCCTCAACCAAAATAAGGAAGAAAATAAGGGTTTTTGGAAGCTTGAAGGTTTGACCATTGTTGTCCAAGCATGTAAGTCTGTTTTGACTCGGTTTTTGATGATTTCTATGTTTTTGTGATCGTTGCTTCATGTACTAGCTAGCCCGTGCCTTAATTTTTGTGTTTGTTGGTGATTTTGTAAAATTCCATTAATGATATCTTGTGATTTTGAATGTTTGATGATGGAAAATGAGTATTTGTTGATAGATTATCATGTTTTGTAAAGTGACTTTTGGTGAAATTGCATAAAAAGGGGTTAATTTGTGAAAATGTGAAAATGTAGGGTTACATGTGTGAATAAATGAAAGTTTAGGGCTGCTAGAGGTCCCTCTGAAATTCGGCTAGCAAGTGTTTAAATTGAATTGTGTGAATTTTGTATATTTATGAAATATGGACTAAATTGTAAGAAATGTGAAAGTTTAGGGCCAAAGCGTAAAAATGCCCAAATATGTGTTTGTGGACTAAATTGAATAATTATGTGATTATATGAGTTAATTTTGAATTTATATAGATCGAGAAAGAAAGGAATCAGATTTAGATAGGGAAAATCGAAGGAGATCAAGTAATCAATTCAATTCGTCAATTTCGAGTATGAGGTAAGTTCGTATGTGATAAACATTGTTACAATTATGTTTTTGATGCTTTAATAATGCATAAATTGTATATATATGACTACGATTGCGTACTACGACAAATCGGCCATGTTTGGCACTTAGTGTGCATTTCGAGATAGCTTCAGCTATATATATAGAGCACTCAGTGTGCGAGTTGGAATAGCTTCGGCTATATGTGGCACTAAGTGTACGATACCGAGATAGCTTCGGTTTAATGTTATAGCACTAATTGTGCGATATCCTTATAGCTTCGGCTAATCATTTATGCACTAAGTGTGCAAGTTCTTAGAGCATTGAAAGATTTCCGAACGATTTAACATATTGAACAAAGAGGTGAGAATGAAATAAATAAATACGGGAAAGTACAAGTACGTACGATACCTATGTGGTAGTTGATACTATGTGTATGAAGCTTGATGAATTGCTATATACATGATAAATGGGCATGGATTAGAATTGAATAATGATATGAGAACTATTAAGTGTCTATTACTTGATGATTTGTGTATTATGAATTATTGAGTATTTTTGGTACTAACTTACTAAGCTATGAAGCTTACTGTGTATGTTATTTGTCTTTGTTTTGTAGATTATTGAAGCTAGCTCGAACTCGGGGATCGTTGGGAAACATCATCACACTATCGATCGTTTTATTGGTACTTTTGAAGCTTTGTATACATGGTATATGGCATGTATAAGCTAGTGTCATTTTGATATATTTTGGGTTATGATATTAGCCATGAGATTTAGCTTGTAAATGTTGACATGTATTTGGCCATTTAAGTTGGTTTGAATTAGCCATTTAAGTTGGTTTGAATTATGTGTTTATTATGTGATACATGTAATGTATATAATGTCTCATGTGATGGCTATAAGTTTGTTTATGTAACTAGTGGTTATGTGGTAAGCTATTGCTAGAATAAAGATATATTGTGGCTTGACTTTGAGGTGATAAAATGGCATATTTTGAAGCATGAAATAGGTGATAAGTTGATGGGTAAATGCATTTAGAAGTTATGCAAGTTTGATAGTTTTGGCATATTGAAATGGTTTGTTTTGGTTGTGGAATTGAGTAATTAAAATGGTTGTGAATTGATGGCATGATATGTGTGTGAATTGGTATGTTTTGGCTGCCTATATATGTGTTGAAATGATACCATTTTGATGGCTAGGTGAGCATGAGAAAAATATGGCAAATTGGCTTTTCAAATGGCCTATTTTTGTCCACACGGGTAGAGACACGGGTGTGTGTCTCACCCATGTGTGACATACGATCATGTTACATGGCCGTGTGTCCCCTGGGGTACCCTTCGAATTAAAGTCATTATACCTTACAGTTTTAACACGGCCCAGACACACGGGTGTGTCTAATGGTCGTGTGTGGCACACGGGCTGGCACATGGGCGTGTGGTCGGCTGTGTGACCCAAGTCAGTAACCCCCCTTAGATTTCACATGGCCTGGTACACGGGTGTGTCCTCAGCCATGTGGTGCAAGTCAGTATGTATGCCCTATTTTCACACGATCTGTGACACGAGAGTGTCTAGTAGCCGTGTAAGGCACACGGCTTGTTCACATGGGCGTGTGACCCTAAAATCAAAGAAATTTTTCTAAGTTTCCTAAAGTTTGTAAATTTTATCGGTTTAGTCCCGAACATTTTATGAATTCGACTTACCTCGGAGATATGCTCATTTGGAAAATTTCTATTAATTAGAACAAGTGAATGAGTTACCTCATTTTGTTCCAACATCGACAGATGATTAGCTACTTGATTTTCAACACCTCTTCTGTCTTGGATCTTAAGGTCAAATTCTTGGAGTAAAAGTATCTATCAAATTAGCCTTGGTTTAGCATTTTTCTTTGTATGTATTTAACGGCTGCATGGTCAGTAAAAATAGTGACTTTCGTACCTATGAGATAAGAACAAAACTTTTTAAAATAAAAAAAACTATAGCAAAGAGTTCTTTTTTAGTTACCATGTAATTGAGTTGGGCTCCTGTCAAAGTTCTGTTTGCATAGTAAATAGGTTGAAATACTTTATTCCTTCTTTGACACATCATAGCTCCAACAGCAAAACTGTTTGCATTACACATTAACTTAAAAGGAGAGTTCCAATCAGATGTAATGATTATTGGGGCTGAGATTAACTGACTTTTTAATTCTTCAAAAGGTTCCAAGCATGCTTTGTTAAACTAAAAAATAGTATCTTTCTCTAACAACATACACAAAGGCTTAAAATATATTGAAAAATATTTTATAAACCTTCTGTAAAATCCAGGACAACCTAAGAAACTCTGAACTCCTTTAACAGTGACTGGTGGTGGTAATATTTCAATTACGTCCTCCTTCACTTTTTTAAATTTGATCTCATTTCCAGAAATTTTGTGTCCAAAGACAATTCCCTCTTTAACCATAAAGTGTGTAATAGCCCTATTTTGGGCCTAGTCGAAATAGTGGTTTCGAGACCACAAATTTGACACAGTAAAATTTATTTTTATTATATTTTTATGGGTTAGAATTTTATGGAATTGTTTTGTGAAAATTTTGTTCGAAAATTCTGACATTTGGGCACTCAACTTAGTCAAAAGGACTAAATTGTAAAAAGTGCAGAACTTGAGTTCTAGAAGTTAGAGGTGTCAAATTACTATGAAATTTTAAATTGGAGGTCCTTAAATGGTAATTATACCATTTATTAATTTTTTGAACAAAAATGGACATGAAATAGGTGAAATAAAATATTTTTAAGTTAGGGGCATTTTGCTCATTTAGTAATTAAATGATTAAATTAACAAAATAAATGCCAATTTTTGTCCATCATCAACCCCTTGGCCGAAATTTTGAAGACCACCATGGTTAGGGTTTCGTTCAACCTTTCCAATCTCCATAGTAAGTCCGTTCTTGCCCTGTTTTTAATGATTTTCACGTTTTTGAAATCCTTGTAACATGATCTACCTATTTCTACCATTTATTTGAGTTATGATGAAGGTCTAGGGTTTGAAACATGTTATAAATTTGTGTATTTTGATGTTTAATGGTATATTACGCATGTTTATGGTTGGAGAAACTACTTTTGCTAAGTGATTTTCGGTGAAAATGCCTAAAAGGACTAAATTGTAAAAGTTATAAAATGTGTAATAAAAGTGTGTTTTAATGGAAATTGTGGGCTGTTATAGTCATGAAAATGGTTCAGCTAGACTTAAAGTACAAAGAAATTGAATGAAAAATCATTTTACGAGCTTAGGGGCAGAAGTGTAAATATGACAAAGTTTAGGGCCAAAAATATAAATTTTTCAAAATGAGATTTTGAACCGTATTGAGTATCTTAATGACTAAATAAACTAAATGTGATGTTATATATCAATAAAAATGAGATTCGGGCCTAGAATCGGAGGAGGGAACAAAGTATTGGACTATTAGCTCCTTTTCTCCATTGTCGCATTCGAGGTAAGTTTGTATGTAAATATAAGCATTATTTTATTATTGCATTGTTATTTGTATACTTTAATATTTTATGAATTATATGAATAACATTATGGACGAGTTCGATGAAGATGTGACATCGAGAAAATCCCGTTTGAACCTTAGGAATAGATTAGGATACGAGTGACATGTCACTAGGAACTATGTGATTATGAGCTCATGAGATTATGTGATGTATGTAATGCGATCCAGGTGCTGGTCTTATACGTTCTACCGGTGGCTGGGTAGCCCGGCATGTGTTGTGGGTACCTATCAGCTTGTATGAGCAGCCCGTGTAGTCACGTCCTGACTTTCAGTTTGTGTGAGCAGGCCCCTGATTAGCTCGAGAGCGAGCATTTATTTGATATGAAATATGAGGAAGCTTTGGCTACATATGTGGCACTTGTGTGAAAAGACTTTCCGTGTATCCAATTAGTATTCCAAGTGTTCAACTGGTAATACAAAGATTATGTCAGATGTGAAAGGATATGATTATGTTACGAAATTGTACAGGTATGTACAGAAATTCAATTGAGTATAGGATTTATGAATGGTGAGTTCATAAGCATTGTGACAATGTTATTATGTTAACCTTATGAATAATGGTATAAGTGTATATATGTGCGGTAAGAATTGTTGATGTATATGAATCGGGCTTTTAGGCCAAATTGAACTAAAATGTGGTATGTTGTATTTCACTTGGAAATGATTCATCGGATATGAACAAAAAGAAAAAATTGGCATGATTATTCACTAAATATGGCTATATTAGTATGAGAAGTTAAGAGCTTAGAAAATTGAAAGATGTTATATGTTTGAAAATTTGTATATATATAATACCATGGAATTGGAAAAGATTTGTTAATTGGTGTGACATATTATAATGGGAAAGACTGCGGTTGCCAGGCTAATGCCCAGACATGTTGAATTATGGTCATAAATTGAAAATGGTAATCAATGTGATTGAATAAATTATGATTACGAGACTTAAGGAAATTTATACTATCTGGTAATCATATTATTGAAATGGTAAATTTATGGCACAAGTTTCTTATTATTTACATATGAACTTACTAAGCTATATAGCTTACCCCCTTCCTTTCCCATGTCTTATAGGGTTAATAAGCTAGCTTGGGTTGGAGATCGCCAGAGATCTTATCACACTATCAAGCTATCACTATGGGTATTGATGAATTCAAGTATTTTGAGTTTATGGCATGTATAGGAATTTTTTTGGTTCTATGTGTCATTATTAATTTGGCCATATGTGTTGGCTTGTAATTGTTAATGTTTCTTGTACCCGTATTCGACGTCGAAACAGGGTACGAGGCGTTATCGGACATAAACTCACACAGTCATACAAGACTGAGGCATGAATTTGCATCCAAATTTAAAACTTTTCATTCACATGCATATCGTCCCTTATAAGGGCCCTCGAGGCTCGAAACATACATTGGGTGTGGTTTAGGACTAAACCGAGAACTTTCAGATCTTTTACAACACTTAGAAAATTTTCTTATTTTAGGGAGTTACACTCCCGTATAGGTAGGCCGTGTGGTGACACACGCCCGTGTGGTCACACACTCCCGTGTGGCTTGGGAATGCCCTTGTAACTCTCTATTTATGTCATCATCAGCAAAATAGGGGCACACGGCCAAGTCACACGCCTGTTTACTAAGGCCGTGTCCTCCACACGGTTGAGACACATGGCTGTGTCTCTACCTATGTGTTTACTACTGGGCATTCTATTTTACCTAATTAGGGTGCAGGGGACGCACGGTTGGATCACATGCCTATGGGGCTGATCCTGTGTCACACACACGGCCTAGATATATGCTCGTGTGTCTACCCGTGTGGACAAATACAAGGCTATTTTCCAAGCCAATTGCCACCCTTAATTTCATAAACACATACATGTCTTCAAGGGCACTTAACATGGCGTAATTGAGCACTTAAAACATACACAAACAAGACATGATCATGATCATTCCATCTTTACAATACATGCATAAAACTTCATACTTTGTCAAGCCAAATTTATAAATTTGCATGCACTAAGAGTTGAAGTTTACTTCCATTTAACATACTCATGTCTTAGTTATTATCATGCCACTCACTCACAATTCCATCATCAAACATCGATAGTCACATCCACAATTCATCCATGCTAAACAATTTTAACCACATCATGTATGACCTTGGCACATGCATGCATATATGAATAGGTTTACAACCAAATAATCAATATGAACCATATCTCATGGCCATATAAAAAATGAATCACCAAATCACTATAAGCCAGCACACTTGACCAAATTAATAATGACATAATTAATCAAAAGACGAAGTCCCTATACATGCCATAAAATTAAAATACTTGTGTTCACTTGTACCCAAATGATAGCTTGATAGTGTGATGGCATCTCAGACAGTCTCCAACCCGAGCTAGCTAAATTAACCTATAAGACATGGGAAAGGAAGGGGGTAAGCTACAAAGCTTAGTAAGTTCATATGCAAATAATATACAACTATTAACATTCATTTACTTTATCCATTCGTAAGGATACGATTATTACAATTTGCATTAAATCCCTTGACTATCATTTACTCATTCATATGCTTACTCTTTTATCTTACAAACACTGATTGTATGTCTTGGTATTAGACTAGCAACCATAATCTCCCCATTATAGCATATCATATTATTAGCAAGTTATTTCAACTCACTTAACAACATGCACATCATTTATGAGTAATCATAATTTTCACATATAGCTTAACAATCCTTCACATATCTATTGAATCACAGCTTAAGTATATACATCATGCTATAGCATGATTCAATTAGGCTTATAAGCCCAACACATGATTATTTTTCAATTCTTATCATACATCTATTCATCATAAATGTAGATATTTAGTCACAAGGTTATCAATATTTCACAGCATAACTTTCTCGTATGCATTCTTGCCACATATTCATAATTTACCAAATTCACTTCACATGAGTTCTGTGTACATACTGCTCGCAATATAGTCACATACTTTCTCATTCTTAACATACCCCTTGAAATAAAATTTTAGCATATAAACATATTAGATCACATTTCAATTCGGCCCAAAAGCCTAACATGTAATCATGATTTATAGTTATCATATATCCAACATCACAAGTATGTACACTATAAATCATAATGGATAATAAACAATTGTTTCCACAATAATCATGAATTTGCAATTATAGGCTTACGTACATGCCTGTTCACTCGTATTAATTTCATTCTCATACTTATCTTTGATTTACCCGTTGAACCACTTGGAATACTATCGGATAAAAGGAAAGCTTGCACATAATGCTTCATACGTAGCCACATGCTACCTTATATCACATATCACACATTGCTCACTCTCGAGCTAATCACGGGCCTCCTCAAACAAGCTGATAGGTACCCACAACACATGCTGGGTTACCCAGCCACCAGTAGGACGTACATGACTAGCACCCGGATTCACATAGTCACATATACACATAATCTCATGAGCTCATAATCACATAGTTCCTAGTGACATGTCACATTGTATCCTAAATTATTCCTAAGGTTTAAACGAGATTTTTCTCGATATCACATATTCGTTGAACTTGTTCACAATGTCATTCTCATTGACCACAATATTGTTCATACACTCATTATAAAAATAAAACATAGAAATTCATTCATTAATAAAGCATTAAAACATGATACAATATTGCATTATTTACACATGAACTTATGTAACACCCCTTACCGTATCCGACATCAGGATAGGGTTTGAGACGTTACCGAACTTAAACATTCACAATATGCAAAATTGGGCCATAAAATTTTTTCCCAAAATTAAAACATCTCAAACACATAAATATTGTCCCTTATACAGGCCTTCAAGGCCTAAAACATACATCGGGGTGGTTCGGGACTAAACCGAGAACTTTCGATAAACTTTGGACAACTTAACCAACTTTCTTACTTTGGAGAGTCACACGCCCATGTGGGTTGGGCCGTGTGGTCACACACACCTGTGTGGCTTGGGACACGCCCGTGCTCTCAGTCTGTGTAACTCTCTATTTATGACGTTAGCCAAACAAATTGATCCACACAGTCAAGCCACATGCCTGTGTGCAAGACCGTGTCCTCCACACGGCTGAGACACATGGTCGTGTCTCTGCCTGTATGGCCAACACTTAGGCTATTTTCCAAGCCTTATGCTATCCATAATTCTTTCTCATACTTTACACATCATGGACCCAAATTATAGCATCAATTTAATGGTTACTTGACCTTGAGAAATATTCAAATAAATAATTTGCATGTTGTCATACATGTGTTTGTTACCCAACATTTAATCTCTACACATTCTACAATTGTCCATGTTTAATCATTATCAACTTACTACCAGGACACGTATTCATTCCATGGCCATGACCACCTCAAATGGTTCTAGGGCATTCATCGTGTACATGTGTTATACTAATTATTCATAGCAACCAATTATAATCACACGACATGCATTAACCTATAGCAGGAATAATTAGGCTTACAAGCCATAACCATAATAAGCCACATCTCATGGCTACATACAATAGATCAATATAAGCCAGTACATTTGTCTAATCATAACAACATCTAATATAAAAACTAGCCCTTATACATGTCACTCACTTGAAAGTGTTTAATACACGTATGACAATACTCTGGAGTTGATAGCTTGATAGTGTGATGCTGCCTCCGACGATCTCCAACCCTGAGCCAACCTGAGAACACTAAGGAAATGGAGAGGAGGGAGTAAGCTTAAAGCTTAGTAAGTCCATAAGAAAATAATAAGCATTATAATAACATGTTTTCTTAGGCAATCAACCATAATGTCTCTTTTACTCATATTCTGGTTAAGCTATTTTCTCGAGTCGTAGTTATTAATTTATTTATATCTAGAGCTACAGAACTCCAAATTAAGATCCGTTAATTTTCCCTGAAACTAGACTTATTTATATTCTTACAGTAAAATTTTAATAATTTTTGGTCTATCAAATAAGTATAGTTTATCATTCAAAATCTCCCCTATTTTTCTATTTGATAGCTTCGACCTTTCTTCACTAAAATTTATTTATCTCATAGTACGAGACTCGGATAATGTTTCTGTCTCTTTCTCCTGAAATTAGAGTCATTAAGGGTTTCAGTCATATGATTCTAACTCATAATTATTTTTTTTACAATTTATAGTGATTTTCCCAAGCCAGAACAGGGGATTCCAAACTCATTCTAACACTATCTCACAAGAATTCAAATACCTCATCATATGAGATTCCTTTACTAGCATCATTTCCTTTATCTGAAACTAGACCCAATAAGCTTTAATTTTATATTTTATTCAGTCTCTAACTCGATTTCCACTATTTTTGGTGGATTTTCAAATTCGGACTATTGCTACTGTCCAAAACTATTTCAGTGCAAATTCATAGTAACTATCATAAGCTCATTGATCATGGACTCATCATTTCATGAAACCCATATCTCATTACACAATGTAAGTTAACATGATATTACAACACAATTCATAATCATAAGCATAAGGATGGTTCATCTTTCAAACCTTTTTACTTGTTTATCATTTATACACATACATATGCATGAATTTGCTTACTTATCATTTATCACATTTCAATAAGACATCACTTATGAGTATAATGTACGTACCTGTACTTATCCGTTACATATCAATTAAATTTACCTTTATCACCGCATCCATCTCGGGACTTTCATTGTATTATTCATTAAAATACCCGTTGAATTTCTCAGAAATCTCGATGGATAATCCATTTACTGTCAAGTCATACAAGTGATCATCTCAAGTACGCACTCCCGTGAACCTCACATCTTACGGTGGGATTACTAGTCCAAGCTAAATCCTTCGTAATATAAACTCATAGAGTATTGTCAGGATTACCAGTTCAGGCTAAATCCCCTACAACGACATATACTCAAATAAGATTGGATCTGAATTACCAGTCCAGGCTAAATTCAGATCCTAATCGGATTACCCGTCTGGGCTAAATCCTTAATGCACACATATTTTTCAGGAGGCTCGATCACTCAAGGAACACCTGCTCGGGCTAGATTCTTTTTTATATTTGAGATCAACGGATTACCCGTCTGGGCTAAATCCTTTTCTGCAACACATGCAGGATCTCAAGTCATGTAAGCCATGGTTTATCCATCGGATTTCCCTTTTTATTCAACAGGGATTTTATCTTTTCATCAAGTATCTCATTATGCATAGCTGATCATGCAATGTACATCCAATTCAACACATTTCCATGTTTATTTAAACATTAGTCCATGACATAAACATGATATTGCATATAATTATATTTAGGCATTTGTTAAAATATATAATCTTTATATCAACTAAATAAATATCCATCACACTATGCTAACACATCAATTTAAGTTCAAGTATGAACAATAATATCATTGCATTATCATTGACATATGAACTTACCTTGGTTTCGAGCACGACTATTTATTTCGAGTTTGTGCTTAACCTTGTTCAACCTCGTTCTAATCCCGAATCTTGTTTTCCTTGATCTATAATATCAAATTTAGCCTACTAATTAGTGACATTATTCATATAGGTCCAAAAATCATATTTTTACAAATTTGCATTTTGACTCCTCAACTTTCACATATTTGCAGTTTTTCCCCAATGCTCGTAAAATGATTTTTATTCAATTTCCTTGCATTTCAAGCCTAGCCGAATCATTTTCATAACTATGGCAGCCCCCAATTTCTACTAAATCACCCTTTTATTACTAATTTAAGACTTATACGATTTAGTCCTTTTTAAGCATTTTTACCGAAAATCACTTAGCAAAAGTCGTTTATTACACACCGAGCCTTCATATTCTGCCATTAAACATCAAAATACATGCATTTCATTCATGGGTAAATTTTTAAACATAAATCTTAGCTCAAAATAATGGTAGAAAAGAGTAGAGCATGTTACCGGGATTTCAAAAATGTAAAGAACATTAAAAACGGGGCTTGAATGCACTTACTATTGAGCTTGGAAGCTTGAAAACCCTAACCATGTCTTCTCCCATGCAATATTCAGCCATAGGTAGAAAATGGACAAGAAATTTGGCTTTTATTTTGTCTTTTAGTCCCATTTAATGACTAAATGACCAAAATGCCCTTTTAGCCTTTCTTCGAAATTTTATCCATCTAAGCCCATTTTTGTCCAAAATTTTAGAACTTGTGCAAATTTCTATTTAATACCTTATAATTAAAAATCCAATTCAATTTCATACTAAAAAATGTTAGAACTTATATTTTGCAATTTATTCAATTTAGTCCTTAAAGTCTAATCGAGCACCTTAGACATAAAATTTCTTCATGAAATTTTCACACAAGCATGTAAACATATCATTGACCTTATAATAATCATAAAATAATTATTTCTACTTTGAATTTGTGGTCTCAAAACTTTTGTTCCGACTAGGCCTTAATTCAGGATGTTACAACTTACCTCGACACCAAAATGACAAAGAGGGACCTAACCGCCAATTACTCGTTTTCCCTCGATCTAGGCCCGAACCTCATTTTCTTTGATCTATAACATCACATTTATCCCACTTATTAGTCACATTACTCAATGTGACCCAAAAATCATACTATGGCAAAAATTACTTTTTTGCCCCTAAAGTTTGTCATAAATACACTTTGCTCTAGGCTCGTAAAATGGAATTTATTCAATTTATTTAACATACAAGCCTAGCCGAATAATTTTCATAACTATAGCAGCCCACAATTTCCATTCAAACACACTTTTACTACATATTTTATAACTTTTACAATTTAGTGCTTTTGGACGTTTTCACCAAAAATAACTTAGCAAAAGTCGTTTCTCTAACCATAAACATGCATAATCTACCATTAAACATCAAAATACACAAATTTATAACATGGGTCAAAACCTAGACCTTCATCATATCTCAAATTAATGGTAGAAATAGCTAGATCATGTTACAAGGATTTCAAAAACATGAAAATCATTAAAAATGGGGCTAGAATGGACTTACAATCGAGCTTGAAAGGTTGAAAAACCATAGCCATGGCTTCCTCTTGCAAATTTCGGCCAAGGAGAAAGATGGACAAGATTTTGGGTTTCTTTTGTTTTTAATTCATTTTAATAACTAAATTACCAAAATGCCTTAATGAAAAACTTTGGAAACATGCCTAACCATGTCCATTTTTGTCCACCAACTTAACCAATGGTCTAATTACCATATAAGGACCTCCAATTTAACATTTCATAGTAATTTGACACCTCTAGCTTCTAGAACTCAAGTTTTACACTTTTTACAATTTAGTCCTTTTAACTAAATTGAGTGCCCAAACGTCGAAATTTTTGAACGAGATTTTCAAAAAATCATTCTATGAAATTGTAGACCATAAAAATATAATAAAAATAAATTTCCTTACGTCAGATTTTTGGTCTCGAAACTATTGTTTCGACTAGACCCTAAATCGGGATATTAAATTTCTTCTTATATATAGCCATGAATGATGGCTTATGCCAATTATAAGTTTATTCATGTGTTAATGCCCTCTTGTGAGTGTGATGTTAATATGTTTTAATGGGCTAAGTATGATGTTTTAAGTATGATAAATGAGGGCATGAGAATGACATATTATTGTCTAATTTGTGAGTGTTTGGTTGCCTAAGTATGATCTATTTTGTGCCTTTTGAGTTGATATGGGTGCATGTCTGAAAAAGGGTGGCAAATGGCTTGGTAAATAGCCTTGTTTTTATCTACATGGGTAGACACACGGGCGTGTGTCTAGGCCGTGTGTGGCACATAGTCCACCCCATTGGCGTGTAATCCGGCCATGTGTCCCCTGTACCTTAATTGTTGCAAAATAGATTGCTCAGTATCAAGCACACGGGAGGAGACAGGGGCATGTATCTCAACTGTGTGAAGGACACGACCTAACCACACGGGCGTGTGCTTAGCCGTGTGACTTCAAATTGTTGATGATGTCATGAACAGAGAGTTAAACGGTTTAGGGACACAGTCGTGTGTTACCACACGGCCTACCCACACGAGCGTGTCCCAAGCCGCACAGGCGTGTGACCCTTGTTTTTATGAGAAATTTACTAAGTGTTGGAGAAATTTCCAAAGTTTTCGGTTTAGTCTCGAACCACCCCCAATGTATGTTTTGAGTTTCGTAAGCTCGTTTAAGGGACGACATGAATATTTTTGAAAAGTTTTAAATTTGACTAGAAATTTATGTCCCATTTTTGAATGTTTGATTGAGTTTAAGTTCGATAATGCGTCGCACCCTGTCCCAGTGTCGAATACGAGTAGGGGGTGTTACATTTAGTGGTATCAGAGCTATAGTTTAGTCGATTCTCGAACTAACCTAGCGTATGTGTGTCTAACTATACATGCCATGTTACTGTTCATAATAGTGTGATATCTCCCGACTTTGACGAAATTGTTTTATTAAGACAGAGGTGACTTCCAACCGAGCTATTTTTCGATAATACTGAAAATGATATTGAGATGATTGAAATGTGCCTATGATGTGTCAAAATTTGGAAATGTATGAATAGAAGTTCATGATATGTATGTGTTAATATACGAAATGAGATAACTAAAAGTTGAGAAATGTGGAAACATGGAATGAAATGAAAATTTATATGGTGAGTAAGCGAATATGATAAGTAAATTTACTGAAATTGATGGAATGTGTGTTTAGGTACACTTGTTTGAATAAGTATAATTAGTATGTCCATATGGTTGAATCTTATGTTTAATTGTTAAATTAGAGATAATATAATGTTTTGTTTTGTGTCTTTGTTATTGAACCATGAATATTACAATAGTATGAAAAAAATTGAATCGGAAGATTGAATTGAGTAGAACGCAGGAAATGAGTACAATCATTCAATGATGAATTGACGGATAAGACCATGGTTGGACTATAACAGTACATGGGAGTACGTGTAAGACCATTGCTGGGCTATAGCATCGTAATTGCATGTAATGCCATATCTGGGAGATGGCATTGCGATATGTGTAAGACCTTGGCAGGGCCATGGCAAAATATGTGTAAGACCATAGTTGTAACACCCCGAACCCGAGACCGTTGCCGGTGTCGGACACGAGGGGTTAACAAGCCAAAACCACTTGTGGCACCGACCAATTTGACATTCCCAGACAAGCTGGAAAACTGCATCGCTGTCGCCTTAAAAAGCATATCTCGAGTTTCACAACTCGGAAACTGATTCCGTAAATTTTACCTGAATTTAGACTCATATATCCATCCATGGATTTATTTCTAGAATTTTTGGTCGGGCCAATTGGTACAGTTTATTAGTTAAAGTCACCCATGTTACAGGGGTTGACTACACTGATCTTCGCGCGTTACAACTTGAATATCTCTCTGTACAGGGTTTCAATACTGATGCCGTTTCTTTCTAATGAAACTAGACTCAAAAAGAAATCTTCACATATAAGGCATGACTTCTAATTCATTCTGGATAATTT